>NW_027361998.1:4517500-4660000 GCF_039654945.1 Dendrobates tinctorius | reverse complement strand
TGCACTTTTTGTTCGGTGGTATGATAATAAATCATTATTTTTTGCTTCGTTTTTTATTTTTATTTTTTAAGGGGTTCGCTAAAGGGGTTAACTAATGGGACAGTTTTATAGGGCAGGTCATTACGGATGCGGCGATACCTAATATGTGTACTTTTATTGTTTTTGTTTTTTTTTATTTTGAAAAAATGGATTTATTGGGGAATATTTTTTTTTTTTTTACTAATTTATTTAGCGATTTTTTTTTAATTATTTTTAACACTTTTTTTTTTTTTTTTTTTACTTTATTACCTTGTCCCAGGTGGGACATCACTGTCCTGTGACAGATCGCTGATCTGTCACATCACAGATCACTGTGACAGATCAGCGATCTGTCACAGGCACTGCTGCAGACTTCCTCATGCCTGCGCTTTGCAGGCAGTGAGGAAGTCAGCTCCCTGCAGGCCCCCGTCGCCATCTTGGATCCGGGGGCCTGTAGGGAAAGAGCCCCCCGCAGCAGCGCTGTACATTGCGCTGCCATGGGGGGCTCAGGGAAGCACGGAGGGAGCCCCCTCCCTGCCGATGCTTCCCTTTAACCCCCGGTACACCGCGATCGCGTTTGATCGCGGTGTGCAAGGGGTTAACGTGTCGGGGGCGGTCCGTGACTGCCCCTGACACATTGTGCCGGGTGTCAGCTATGATAATTAGCTGACACTCGGCCGCGATCAGCGGCGCTCACCACGTGGGCGCCGCTGATCGCGATGACGTAATATTCCGTCCATGGTAATTAGGTCCATGGTCACATGGACGGAATATTACGTCAATTGTAGGTAAGGGGTTAAAGGTGTTTTGTAATTGTTTTGTATGTGTTAGTATGTGTTTGTGTTTGCCTGCCATTGTTTTCAATGGGGTTCGGCGAACATTCGACGAACTTGCTTCCTGTGTGACGAACCAAAACACTAGCGTGGTGGCTCAACACTACTCCTGATATATAGACGTGCATTGTTAATGTTTAAACTATGCTATATATACCTGCTATCTGATGATACTATACACTTTGTCTACTTTTTATATTCTTGTCTAATCCATACTGAGCCTGTGAGCGTCTCTGTGTGACTGATGGAATATATATGGCAATTGACAATTGTCCTTTGACTGAATAGAGCTGTACGCTTCTCATACAGTGCCATATATCTGATGTTATTTTGTGTCTATTTTGTGCTAAATTTTGAAGTTTGGTGGAAGAGGCCACGGACGTGGGCGCGGGGGGCCAGCTGGTGATGATGGTGGTGGTGCATCTGCTGGTAGTGGCAAAAGCACAATAGCAGCTAAGGCAGGAGGTGTTGAGCCTACGTCATGGTCTGTCTATGGAACGCCTGGAAGGCTACCTTTTCTGGGAGTAGGTTAACCGCCTTTAAAGGCGGAGCATGAGGAACTGGTTTTGGCTTACATTGCCGAAACAGACTCCATCAAATATGCCCGCCTCTTCTGAAGCTTCAAAAAATGCAAGCACTGAGTGGTCAAGTGCTGGCTCCTGGTCAGGAAGAACCCCTTTCCTTGTGTCCTGCACCCCCACCCAAACTGAATGAGACAGCAGGCCACACTTCACATTAGTCCATGTAGCTCTTTCTATCATACCATGCCTGGGTTATCAAGTCAAATCGTGAATTCCCCAGTCCAAGATGAATCTGACATGGAGTGTGGGTGGCCAGCCAGAGCAGTGGGGTTAATCGGTACCGGGCCGGTATCTCACAGGGATGTGTCACGGTGGTGGTGACCCGTTCCGTGGCCCTGGGCGTCCATGCAAAGGGGTGAATTATGTTTATAGGTGAATGATACGTGACGCCACCTCTGGTTTCTGATTAGATTGACCAGCGCTGCAGTGTCACTTCTGTGGGACAGATGTTGTGGTGCAGCTAAGATGTAGAAGACCTGCACAGGTAGGGCCATAGTCGCAGGGCAGATGAAAGAGTTGGGAGATGGTGTGCAGTGCAGGATGTAGCTGAGCCGTGCGCCAGGCGCAGGAGAAAGATGACAGACACAGTCGTGCAGTTCCTTTACCTGTACTTGGTAGGTGCTTTCCAGGACCCAGAGTACAGATGGAGAAGGAGTTGGTCAGCCTGGAAGCCAATTTGGTTTTCTCTCTCTGCAGATAGGTAGTGTGGCCTCCGTTCTAGCGCTTATCTGAGGTACTCGCAGTGCTGAGTTCAATGAAGTTCCCCCTGTTGACTCTCTTTTGGAACTTTCTCGTATGGCTGGCAGCCATAGCCTTTTCCTTCTGGCTCACACACGTCGATGCTGGGGCCTCCGAGCCTCAGTTGGGTACAGAGCATTTACAGCTGCTACTTCCTCCGGATTCTGCTGCAGGAACGTCAGTGTCCCTACAAACTCGGAGACCGGAATCCGGACCTTGCGCTCCAGCTAGGAGTGATCCTTAACTCTGCTCATCCTCCAGCTCCCCTTATCACGTCCACACACTTTCCCTTCCCTGCACAAAATGGCCTAACTTACCTCCTGCCGACCACAGAGAACAGCTCCTCAGCAGTCATGTTCAGAGGTCTCCCTGCTGGCGTGGAGTGGGAAATGTGTTGTGTGTTGGTTTAACTGCTAGAGAGATCCTTCGTTGCTCCCAAGCATGACATCACACTCCCTAGGAGGAAGGTAATGCCACTATGGCGACTGTACTCCTGGGGACGCCACAAGTGCACTGATGCCCAGCCACTGCTAGATGATTCTGCTGGTACATTGACCCAGACCACTACATTCTCCTCACACTCTACACAGCCAGAATCTGACCCAGAGGAAACTCAGGTTCCCCTTCCCGCATACTATACCACCTTACACGGTGACAAAGAGGAAGGTGCAGGTGAAAGTGCAGGTTCCTTGAGCTGGTGGGGGGCATACTCATGGGCGATGGCACTGGCACAGGGTCCCTCATAGTACGCAAAAGTGTCTCTGCCGGTGGGAGGGCACACACGGGCCCACCCGCCATCAGACACACCGCCCCACACCGCCATACTATTAGAGGGGCCCTGTGCCACTGCCGTCGCCAACGAGTGGGCCCCCCCTGCTTGCTCAGGATCACAGCACTTGCAAAGTTGAAATACTTACCTCTCCCTGCTCCACCGCCGTGATGTCTTCCGCGTTTCCTGACAGTGACATTCTGGTCAGAGAGAGTGATGACATCACGTCTGTACGCCCTCTGCCTAAACAGCCAAGTGCAGTGAGATGGACGATGGGGACGACGAGGAGTCCAGACTAGTACAGGGATTCCCTAGCGAGGAGATTTATTTAATTGTTTTCAATGTTGGGACAGCAATTTTTGGGGAGCACTATACTCTGGAGAATGATATATGGGACCCACCATACACTGGAGCATTCCAAAGTTGGACATCAGACACTGGAGCAGCATTTACAGGGCCCATTATACACTGGAGCATTAGAAATGGGGCCCATTATACACTCACTGGCCACTTTATTAGGTACACCTGTCCAACTGTGTGTTAAGACTTAATTTCTAATCTGCCAATCACATGGCGGCAACTCAGTGCATTTAGGCATGTAGACATGGTCAAGACAATCTCCTGCAGTTCAAACCGAGCATCAGTATGGGGAAGAAAGGTGATTTGAGTGCCTTTGAACGTGGCATGATTGTTGGTGCCAGAAGGGCTGGTCTGAGTATTTCAGAAACTGCTGATCTACTGGGATTTTCACGCACAACCATCTCTAGGGTTTACAGAGAATGGTCCGAAAAAGAAAAAAAATCCAGTGAGCGGCAGTTCTGTGGCCGGAAATGCCTTGTTGATGCCAGAGGTCAGAGGAGAATGGGCAGACTGGTTCGAGCTGATAGAAAGGCAACAGTGACTCAAATTGCCACCCGTTACAACCAAGGTAGGCAGAAGAGCATCTCTGAACGCACAGTGCGTCGAACTTTGAGGCAGATGGGCTACAGCAGCAGAAGACCACACCGGGTACCACTCCTCTCAGCTAAGAACAGGAAACTGAGGCTACAATTTGCACAAGCTCATCGAAATTGGACAGTAGAAGATTGGAAAAACGCCTGGTCTGATGAGTCTCGATTTCTGCTGCGACATTCGGATGGTAGGGTCAGAATTTGGCGTAAACAACATGAAAGAATGGATCCATCCTGCCTTGTATCAACGGTTCAGGCTGGTGGTGGTGGTGTCATGGTGTGGGGAATTTTTTCTTGGCACTCTTTGGGCCCCTTGGTACCAATTGAGCATCGTTGCAACGCCACAGCCTACCTGAGTATTGTTGCTGACCATGTCCATCCCTTTATGACCACAATGTACCCAACATCTGATGGCTACTTTCAGCAGGATAATGCGCCATGTCATAAAGCTCGAATCATCTCAGATTGGTTTCTTGAACATGACAATGAGTTCACTGTACTCAAATGGCCTCCTCAGTCACCAGATCTCAATCCAATAGAGCATCTTTGGGATGTGGTGGAACGGGAGATTCGCATCAGGGATGTGCAGCCGACAAATCTGCGCCAACTGTGTGATGCCATCATGTCAATATGGTCCAAAATCTCTGAGGAATGCTTCCAGCACCTTGTTGAATCTCTGCCACGAAGAATTGAGGCAGTTCTGAAGGCAAAAGGGGGTCCAACCCGTTACTAGCATGGTGTACCTAATAAAGTGGCCAGTGAGTGTATATGGAGCATTATTTGGGCCCATAAGACAGTGGAGATTCATCCATGGGGATCAACATATACTGTAGCATTATGTGGAGCTCATCATATACTGTTTCAAACATTATATGGGACCAATGATTCTGTATGGAGAAATATATGGGCCTCATTACTCTGTACAGCGCACTAAGCACTGGCCATAATACTGTATGGAGTAATATACTGTCCGTTTTTGAAGCTATTAAAAATGGATATCAGTCATGAGATGTAAAAAGTGAAGTATTTTTCATTGTACTATGCCGCTATTTCTCTGCGGTATCGGAGCATCATGAGTTGTGGTATGTGTTAAAGGGGCGCTCTTTGGCCCTGGGCCCACGAAAACCTGGAGCCAGCCCCACCCCCCCACAATTTAGCCAACTAACCCCCATTTTTCAGTGCGTAACTAGTATTATGAAGTACCGTAAATTAACCCCTTAAGCCCCAAGGGTGGTTTGCACGTTAATGACCAGTCCAATTTTTACAATTCTGACCACTGTTCCTTTATGAGGTCATAACTCTGGAACACTTCTATGGATCCCGGTGATTCTGTCATTGTTTTCTCGAGACATTTTGTACTTCATGTTAGTGGTAAAATTTCTTTCAAATAACTTGCGTTTATTTGTGAAAAAAATGGAAATTTGGTGAAAATTTTGAAAATTTTCCAATTTTCCAACTTTGAATTTTTATGCTCTTAAATCACAGAGATACAGCACACAAAAAACTTGATAAGTAACATTTCCCACATGTTTACTTTACATCAGCACAATTTTGAAACCAAAATTTTTTTTGGTTAGGAAGTTATAAGGGTTAAAAATTGACCAGCGATTTCTAATTTTTGCAACACCATTTTATTTTTAGGGACCACATCACATTTGAAGCCACTTTGAGGGGTCTATATGATAGAAAATACCCAAGAGTGACACCATTCTAAAAACTGCACCCCTTAAGGTGCTCAAAACCACATTCAAGAAGTTTATTAACCCTTCAGGTGCGTCACAGGAATTTTTTGAATATTTAAAAAAAATGAACATTCAACTTTTTTCACTAAAAAAATACTTCAGGTTCATTTTTTTTTATTTTACCAAGGGTAACAGGAGAAATTGGACTGCAAAAATTATTGTGCAATTTGTCCTGAGTACGCTGATACCTGATATGTGGGGGGAACCACTGTTTCGGTGCATGGCAGACCTCAGCAGGGAAGGAGCGCCGTTTGACTCTTTCAATGCAAAATTGGATGGAATTCAGATCGGACGCCATGTCGCGTTTGGAGAGCCCCTGATGAACCTAAACAGTGGAAACCCCCCCAAGTGACCTCATTTTGGAAACAAGACCCCCCAAGGAACTTATCTAGCTATGTGGTGAGAACTTTGAACCCACAAGGGCTTCACAGAAGTTTATAACGTACAGCGGTACAATTAAAAAATCATATTTTTTCCACAAAAATGATCTTTTCACCCCCAAATTTTATTTTTCCAAGGGTAACAGGTCCCTAAAAGTTATTGTACAATTTGTCCTGAGTACGCTGATACCCCATATGTGGGTGTAAATGACTATTTGGGCGCATGGCAGAGCTCAGAAGGGAAGCACCGCCATTTGACGTTTTTGGCTGGAATTGAGATCGGACACCATGTTGCGATTGGAAAACCCCTGATGTACCAAAACAGTGGAAACCCCCCACAAGTGACACCATTTTGGAAACTAGACCCCCCAAGGAACTTTTCTAGATGTGTGGTGAGCACTTTGAACCCCCAAGGGCTTCACAGAAGTTTATAACATACAGCGGTACAATTAAAAAATCATATTTTTTCCACAAAATTGATCTTTTCACCCTCAATTCTTATTTTTCCAAGGGTAACAGGACCCTAAAAGATATTGTACAATTTGTCCTGAGTGAGATAATACCCCACATGTGGGGATAAACCACTATTTGGGCGCATGGCAGAGCTCGGAAGGGAAGCAGCACCATTTGACGTTTTTGGCTGGAATTGAGATCGGACACCATGTCGCGTTTGGAAAGCCCCTGATGTACCAAAACAGTTGAAACCCCCCAAATGACACCATTTTGGAAACTAGACCCCCCAAGGAACTTATCTAGATGTGTGGTGAGCACTTTGAACCCCCCAGTGCTTCACAGAAGTTTATAACGCCCGGGCGTGAAAATAAAAAAATCGTATTTTTTCCACAAACATGATCTTTTAGTCACCAATTTTTTTCATTTTCCCAAGGGTACAAGGAAAAATTGGACCCCAACAGTTGTTGTTCAATTTGTTCTGAGTAGGCTGATATCATATATGTGGGAGAAAACTACTGTATGGACACACATCGGGGCTCAGAAGGGATGTAGTGACGTTTTGGAAGGCAGACTTTGATGGAATGGTCTGCGGGTGTCATGTTGCTTTTGGAGAGCACCTGATGTACCTAAACAGTGGAAACCCCCCACAAGTGACCCCATTTTGGAAACTAGACCCCCTAAGGAACTTCTCTAGATGTGTGGTGAGCACTTTGAACCCCCCAGTGCTTCACAGAAGTTTATAACGACCGGGCGTGAAAATAAAAATATCGTATTTTTTCATCAAACATCATCTTTTAGTCCCCATTTTTTTTATTTTCCCAAGGGTAACAGGAGAAATTAGACCCCAAAAGTTGTTGTCCAATTTGTCCTGAGTACGCTGATACCTCATATGTGGGAGAAAACTACTGTTTGGGCACACGTCGGGGCTCGGAAGGGAAGTAGTGACGTTTTGGAATGTAGACTTTAATGGAATGGTCTGCGGGTGTCATGTTGCCTTTGGAGAGCCCCTAATGTACCTAAACAGTGGAAACCCCCCACAAATGACCCCATTTTGGAAACTAGACCCCCTAAGGAACTTATCTAGATGTGTGGTGAGCACTTTGAACCCCCAAGGGCTTCACAGAAGTTTATAATGCCCAGGCATGAAAATAAAAAAATCGTATTTTTTCCACAAACATGATAAATTAGTCTCCAATTTTTTTATTTTCCCAAGGGTAACAGGAGAAATTGGACCCCAAAAGTTGTTGTCCAATTTGTCCTGAGTATGCTGATACCCCATATGTGGGAGAAAACTACTGTATGGGCACACATCAGGGCTCGGAAGGGAAGTAGTGACGTTTTGGAATGCAGACTTTGATGGATTGGTCTGCGGGTGTCATGTGCGTTTGGAGAGCCCCTGATGTACCTAAACTATTGAAACTCCCCACAAGTGACCCCATTTTGGAAACTAGACCCCCCACGGAACTTATCTACATGTGTGGTGAGCACTTTGAACCCCCAAGTGGTTCACAGAAGTTTACAACGCCTTGGCGTGAAAATAAAAAAATCATTTTTTTCCACAAAAATGATATTTTTGCCCCCAATTTTTAATTTTCCTAAGGGTAACAGGAGAAATTGGACCCCAAAAGTTGTTTTGCAATTTGTCCTGAGTATGCTGATACCCTATATGTGGGGGTAAAACACTGTTTGGGCGCATGGCAGAGCTTGGAAGGGAAGGAGCACCATATGACTTTTTCAACTCAGAATTGGCTGGATTTGAGATCAGACGCCATGTTGCATTTGGAGAGCACCTGATATGCCCAAACAATGGAAACCCCCCAATAATAACTCCAACCCTAACCCCAACACACCCCTAACCCTAATCTGAGCCCTAACCCTAGCCCTAACCCTAGTCCTAGCCCTAACAATAGCCCTAACCCTAGCCCTAATCCTAACCCTAATGGGAAAATGGAAATAAATACTTTTTTTAAATTTTATTATTTTTCCCTAACTAAGGGGGTGATAACGGGGGGTTTGATTTACTATTTATGGCGGTTTTTATGTTTGGCAGCTGTCGCACGCTAAAAGACGCTTTTTATTGTAAAAATAGTTTTTGCATCACCACATATTGAGAGCTATAATTTTTCCGTATTTTGACCCACTGAGTCATGTGAGGTCTTATTCTTTGTGGGACGAGTTGACGTTTTTATTGGTACCATTTTCGGGCACGTGACATTTTTTGATCGCTTTTTATTCCGATTTTTGGGACGCAGAATGAACAAAAACAAGCGTTTCATGAATTTCTTTTGGGGGGGTGCGTTTACACCGTTCCGCGTGCGGTAAAATTGATAAAGCGGTTTTATTCTTTGGGTCGGTACGGTTACAGCGATACCTCATTTAGGTCGTCTTTTATGTTTTGTCGGTTTTTTGCAATGAAAACAATTTTATATAAAAAATAATTATTTTTGCATCACTTTATTCTGCGAGCTATAACTTTTTTATTTTTTTGCGGATGATGCTGTGTTGCAGCTCGTTTTTTGCGGGACAAGATGTCGTTTTCAGTGGTACCATGGATATTTATATGCGTCTTTTTGATCGCACGTTATTGCACTTTTTGTTCGGTGGTATGATAATAAATCATTATTTTTTGCTTCGTTTTTTATTTTTATTTTCTAAGGGGTTCACTAAAGGGGTTACATAATGGGACAGTTTTATAGGGCGGGTCGCTACAGACACGGCGATACCAAATATGTGTACTTTTATTGTTTTGTTTTGGTTTTTTTTTCAAAAAATGAATTTACTGGGGAATATTTTTTTTTTTTTTTTACTAATTTATTTAGCAATTTTTTTAAAATTATTTTTACACTTTTTTTATTTTTTTTTTACTTTATTACCTAGTTCCAGGTGGGACATCACTGTCTTGTGACAGATCGCTGATCTGTCACATCACAGATCACTGTGACAGATTAGCAATCTGTCACAGGCAGTTCTGCAGACTTCCTCATGCCTGCGCTTTGCAGGCAGTGAGGAAGTCAGCTCCCTACAGGCCCCCGAAGGCCCCCGTCGCCATCTTGGATCCGGGGGCCTGTAGGGAAGGAGTCCCCCTCAGCAGCGCTGCACATTGCGCTCCCATGGGGGGCTCAGGGAAGCACGGAGGGAGCCCCCTCCCTGCCGATGCTTCCCTTTAACCCCCGGCACACCGTGATCGTGTTTGATCGCGGTGTACAAGGGGTTAACGTGTCGGGGGCGGTCCGTGACAGCCCCTGACACATTGTGCCAGGTGTCAGCTGTGATAATCAGCTGACACCCGGCCGCGATCAGCGGCGCTCACCACGTGGGCCCCGCTGATCGCATTAGACGTACTATCCCGTCCTTGGGAATTAAGTCCCAAGGCACATGGACGGGATAGTATGTCTAATGGCAGAAAGGGGTTAAGGTTGAAAAGCTTCAGTAATCAGAATTGATGTTTTTGGCATTCAAAAGGGCATTGTAGGTGTGATTACTGTCCTCCACTCCCTGCCGACTTTGCTTCCCCATTGACTTACATTGGGTTTCGTGTTTCAGTCGGCCTTCGACTTTTCACGATAATCGGCCGATTTCGTTCGACCCGACTTTTCCGAAAGTCGGGTTTCATGAAACCCGACCCGACCAGAAAAAAGGCAAAGTCGCTCATCTCTAATAACGACTCTTTGTTTTCTATCACTAAGCCAGCTACCTACCCATCTACACACATTTCCCCCTAGCCCGAGATAAATGACATCCAATGATTCTCCTTGGTCCATTTGAGAGCTTACATCCTTATAGAAGCCGATCAGGTTAGTTTGACAGGAGCGGTCCTTCATAAATCCATGTTGATATGGAGTTAAACATTTATTAACATTGAGATATTCCATAGTCGTATCCCTTAGAAACCCTTCAAAAATTTTACCCACAACAGATGTTAAGCTTACCGGCCTATAGTTTCCAGGTTCCCTTTTACACCCCTTTTTGAATATTGGTACCACATTTGCTTGCCGCCAATCAAAAGGAACAGACCCTGTTTCTATAGAGTCGTTAAATATAAGGAATAGAGGCCTGTCTATCACATTACTTAACTCCCTTAATACCCAAGGGTGAATGCCATCAGGGCCTGGTGATTTGTCAATTTTCATCTTACTGAGGCGGTTCTGCACTTCTTCCTCTGTTAGGCAGGTAATACTTAATGGGGAGTTTACATTATCACTCTGCATTTCCCCTGGCAAATCCTTTTCCTGTGTGAACACTGTTGAGAAAAAAGGATTTAAAACATTTTCTTTTCCCACATCGCTCTCTGATTTCACCCTCATTGTTCTTTAAAGGGCCGACACCATCAATTTTAATCATTTTACTGTTTATATAATTAAAGAATAGTTTGCGGTTTGTTTTACTTTCCTTAGCAATGAGTCTCTCAGTTTCCACTTTTGCTAAATGTATTTGTTTTTTACACATTTTATTTTTTTTCTGTATAACTTTTTAATGCTTCTTCATTGCCTTCTTGTTTTAGCTTCTTAAATGCCTTGTTCTTGTTACTTATTGCCCTTTTTACATCCTTATTTAGCCACACTGGTGTTCTCCTGTTCCTAGCCCTTTTATTTCTGCACGGTATGGCTAGCTCGCAGTGGGTGTAAAACTGATTTAAATATTTCCCATTTATTTTCTGTGCTCCTATTTTTGAGGACATTGTCCCAATCAGTTCGGTGAAGGTCCTCTCTAAGCTGATCAAACTTTGCTTTCCTGAAATTCAGCGTTTTCGTAACCCCCTTCCAGGGCTCCTTACTGAAGGACAAGTGGAATTGTATTATATTGTGGTCACTGTTCCCTCGGTGCCATCGACTCGGACTTCTGTTATTCTATCTGGCCTGTGGCTTAACATTAAGTCCAGAAGGGCTGTCCCTCTAGTTGGGCCCGGCACAAGTTGTGACAGATAATTATCCTTGGTCACTGACAGAAATTGGATTCATTTCTGACATACGCAGGTTTCAGTTTCCCAGTCTATGTCGGGGTAGTTGAAGTCCCCATAATAATCACCTCATTGGGATTTGCTGCTTTGTCTATTTGTTTCAATAAAACATTTTCAGTGGTTTCTGTTATATTTGGTGGCTTATAACAAACCCCTATGAGGATTTTATTACTTTTCCCTCCTTGTATCTCCACCCATAGAGACTCCACCTCTTCATTTCCCTCTTCTATATCTTCTCTTAGTGTGGGCTTTAAAGTGGGCTTTATATATAGACAGACTCCACCCCCTTTCCTTTTTTTACGATCTCTCCTAAACAAATCATATCCTGGCAAGTTACCCGCCCAGTCATAGCTGTCGTCTAACCATGTCTCAGTTATTCCTACTATGTCCTATTTTTCCTCATACATTACCAACTCCAGATCTTCAATCTTATTGGTCAGGCTTCTTGCGTTGGTCAGCATGCAGGAAAGAAGTTTTGCTTCCTTTTTCTTAGCTTCCTTCTGAGTACCCTATCTTGGGTCCTCTTTACCACATCTAGTATCCTTGATTAGTTTGTCCTTCTGCTGCATGTTCTTGTCTGCTGTTTTTCCTCCCATCCCCTCCTCTTCTAGTTTAAAGCCCTCCTGATGAGTGTAGCAAGTCTTCTGGCGAATGTGTGTTTCCCAGGTTTTGTGAGGTGTATCCCATCTTTTGTGAGAAGTCCATCGTAGAGGTAATTCACGCCGTGGTCCAAGAATCCAAATCCTTGCTGCTTGCACCACCGTCGTAGCCAGTTGTTCACCGCTAGTATCCTATTCCATCTTCTGATGCCATGATCATCGACTGGGAGGATTGATGAGAAAACAACCTGTACGTTCCGTTCCTTTATTTTCTTCCCCAGAATTTCAAAGTCTTTGCAGATAGTTGGTAGGTCATTTCTTGCCGTGTCGTTTGTGCCTATATGTATCAGTAGGAAAGGGTAGTCGTCCTTGGATTTGAGGATAGTTGGTATCCTGTTGGCCACATCCTTGATTTTTGCTCCTGGGAGGCAGCATACTTCTCGTGCGGTTATGTCCGGCCTGCGGATAGTTGCCTCCGTGCCTCTTAGTAGTGAGTCGCCCACAACTACCACTCTTCTTTTCTTTCCGGACGCACTGCTTGCTTCTCGTGAGTGTTTTTTAGCGTCATTTGTTTCCGCTTTTGTTGACAGAGTAACTTCTTTTGTTGATAGTGTGTCTTCTCTTGTAGATACGGTATCATCCTGAGCTGTGCCATTTTCGTTCTCCAGCATGAGGGCTTCATATTGGTTGCTAAGCTGTGTGGGTGGTGATGACCACTTGATCCGTTTGCTTCTTTTCGTCACATGGCTCCACTTTTCAGCCTCTGTATGTGCTCTGAAGCTTTTCTCACTTTCCGTATCCTGAATGGTTGCTTCTGCTTTATCCAAGAAGTCCTCATGTTCTTTAATTACCTTCAATGTTGCTATTCTTTCTTCCAGTCCCTGCACCTTTTCCTCTAAGAGGGCAACAAGTTTGCACTTCTGACAGGTAAAGTTGAGTTTTTGGGCCGGAAGATCCGTAAACATGTAGCATGTGTTGCAGGTGACCATGTGGATTTTCTTCTCTTCCATATTGCTATTGCTGATGCAGTCTATGATGGGTGGAAACTCTTCTCTTCCCAGAATGCACTGGAAATACGCAGATGAGCTTCCTGCTTCTCAAATCCCTGTTAGGCAAGGACTGGAGCCACCCGGCAGGGCAATTATGGGGGGACTTAGCGCGAGCACAGGTTTCACAAGCCAGTACATAGTCCGTACAGTCCTTTATTATTGTTGGCCACCAAAAATTCCTGGTTACAAGTCTGATGGTGTTATTGATACCTGGATGCCCTGCAAGGGCAGAATCATGCGATTCCTTCAGAACTTGAAGGCGGAATTTGGCCGTGACAAATAATTTTTGGGGAGGAGTAGTGTCAGGGGCTTGTTCTGGGGATCTACAGATTTCTTCCAAAAGATCCAAAGATACAGCCAAAATAACAATCCCCTTAGCTAATATTGGAGTCAGTTCCGAGTCTGTGAGGGGCAAAAACTTTGAGAAACGGCATCAGCCCTTACATTCTTAGTACCTGGTCGGAAAGTGATCACAAAATCAAATCTAGAGAAGAACAAGGCCCACCTTGCCTGTCTAGGATTCAGTCTTTTTGCTGACTCCAAGTAGGTCAGGTTCTTGTGGTCAGTAATTATGGTGATCTTATGTTTGGCTCCTTCGAGGAAGTGGCGCCATTCCTCGAAGGCCCATTTGATTTCCAGTAATTCCCGATTACCTATATCATAATTCCTCTTGGTGGAAGAGAATTTTCGGGAAAAGAAGGCACATGGACGAAGTTGAGTGAGGGATGCAGTGCCTTGAGATAGCACTGCTCCTACTCCAACTTCAGAGGCATCTACTTATCGGGTTAGAGGAGAAACATTCCTTTAATACAGAAACTACATGAAGTGCTTTAGGCTTCCAGGTAACCACATCCGCCCCTTTCCGAGTCAAATTAGTGAGTGGTTTGGCTATCTCAAAAAAACCTTTAATGAATTTGCGATAGTAGTTGGTGAAACTTAGAAATCACTGCAGCGCCTTTAGCGACTTGGGTTGTACCCATTCCTTAATGGGTTGGATCTTAGAAGGATCCATGCAAAACCCTTTAACTGACACAATGTATCCCAGAAACTGTACCTCCTCAGCCGTGAAAACACATTTCTCTAGTTTGGCGAATAAAGAATGCTCTCTAAGTCTCCGGAGGACAGAACAGACATGTTGGACGTGCGTCATAAGGTCAGCAGAATAATTCAGGATGTCATCCAAATAAACGACTACATATACAACACAGATGTCTCTGAAGATATCGTTCACAAAATTCAGAAACACTGCAGGTGCATTACTGAGCCCGAACGGCATTACGAGGTACTCAAAGTGGCCGAGGGGCGTGTTAAACACGGTTTTCCACTCATCTCCCTTTTTTATACGAACAAGATTATATGCTCCTTGGAGGTCAAGCTTAGTAAACCAACGGGCTCCCAACAGCTGATTGAAAAGATCAGGTATGAGTGGAAGCGGATACTGGTTTTTCACAGTGATAGCGTTTAATTCACGGTAATCAATGCAAGATCTGAGACCACCATCTTTCTTTTCCACAAAAAAGAACCTGGCCCCAACTGGTGGGGTGGATGGTCTAATAAACCCTTTACGTAAACTGTCTGCTATGTAGTCTTTCATGGCCTGACGCTCTGGACCAGAGAGATTAAATATTCTCCCCTTGGGGAGACGAGAATTCAATATCAAGTCTATGGGGCAATCATATTCTCTGTTAGGGGGTAGTTTCTCTGATTCTAATATAGAAAAAACATCCTCAGAATTCCTGAATGCATAAGGTACACAGGGAGGCTTGACTTTAACTTGGTTCACTGATAGCGATATACAGTTGTCCTGACACTCTGGGCTCCAGTGCACGATATCAACCAAGTGCCAGTCTATGACTGGATTATGTTTGCGTAACCATGGCATACCCAGAACAACTGCGGATGATAAATTATTGATAACAAAAAATGACACATGTTCAGCATGTAATAATCCCACTGACATTGATACTTCCTCAGTGACAAACTCCACTCCACCATGGATGATAGATGTGCCATTAATCGCAGTGGTTTTAATGGGGGCATTAAGCCTTAGCAGTGGTACGCCGTACCACTCTCCGTAGCCAAATCCGGAGAGCAGGAGACTGCAGGCCTCCTGGCCTCACCAAAACCCCAGAGGCACAGCAGCATACTAGAGCCTGGAGCTGCCACTGAGGAAGAGACTCGGCCTGCCATAAGGGCAAGTACTAAGGACTGTAGAGAACAGAGGACCAAGTACAGCTTCAAGCTGCAGGGACCCCAGACACTAGTGCAGAAAGGAGGCCTCCAACAACACTTGGTTCAAGGGACTCGGAGCTGCATTCAGGCTGCTGGATCTCCATTTATCTGTGCCCGTGCTTTGGTCTGCACCTCAATCCTTCAGTAAAAGGTAAAAGGAACAGTAACTCTTGTGTCTGCAGTTATTGATCACACACACAGCCCTGCCCTACAGTTATCCCCCATCCTGCACTTACACTGCCCTGGGGTTAAGCTCTACCTGTGGAGAGCTGAACCAACTCTGCTGCATCACCACCAGCCCCAGCGGTCTGTACAAGCAGCGTCGGCTAAACACCTTTATTGCCGAGAACCACAGGTGGCATCACAAACTTATCTACACATAGACTTTATTCCTCATCAATTCTTATTTTTCATGGACACTCAGGGCCACTGACCGGGTCACTGTTGCCGTGACACATCCCTTTAAGACCCCGGCTTGGTACCGAGTAACCCACAGCCCTGAGGGGGTGTTCCACATGTCTAGCGGCTGTTCGACAACTGCAACACATGCAGAGATTGCCTAACAAATGCTGTATCTAAGAATAAATAGACCGTGGTTCATTAAGACTGAAGTTTTCTAAGTCAGTTTTATTGAAGGGAGCGCTGCAGTAAGATGTACTAAATTCTAAATTTTTGACTATTGTGCGCTAACACTAGAGATGTATGAAGGTCATAGAATTATATATATTTATGTTATAATTTACACCAACTTTGTGGTGTAAATTATGTATTTGTTGAGTTAATGTGTCAATGCCTTACTCATGTTCCAAAAAGTTGGAGCAGCTGGCCAGCACTGGTGTTAAAATTCTCAAAATTCCCAAATGCTTGCGATATTTCAAGTTTCTCAAAAAATGTGTGACATTTCAAGCAGTTTTACACATGATAATTCTGGCAAAACTTGCTTGATAAATTGGGGTCACAGTATCTCCTGTATAGTATGAGCTGCATGTGTCAGCAGAGTGACATCAGTAGTGTGTACTGTAAAGCATCTACATCTATAAGTTTTTAATGACCATCCGCTTCTTTGCATTAAAAATGATAAACTCCTAGTCCAGGTCTTTTTTACATGCTGCAGTACATGATCACTGCAGCCAATTATTGTACTGCTACAGCCTCTGTCCCCTCACTGAAATGAAGTGCCATCAGTGACCTTCATTTCAGGAACTGGGCTAGTCTCTGCTCTGCTGAGGAAGTGTCGGTTGTCAGTTCTGACGAATGTTCAGCAGATTCTTTTCACTGTGTGATGTGCACTGTCATTGTGTCATCAGAATTAACGAGCTAACAATAGAGTGCACTGTCAGTGAGTGGTGTAAGAGGATTACCCAAATTGCAGATAGCAACGCTACCCCCATAAGTGACATCACTTGTGGAGATGGTGCTTGTCTCTGCACTCCAGGTAATCTTCTTACAACACACAATGATGGTGCGCTCTTTTGCCAGTTCACTACTTCTGATCACAGCCGGCAAGAGAGTGCACTGTCACTGTACATATTGCACAGAAATGCATAAAATTCATGTGGACCACTGTATATTTTTGAATTATATGAAATAAGGAAAATTAAGATTTACAAACCACTTAACGACCACCAATATGCTTAAAAACAGCAGCCATTATTCCCTCACATTTTAAAACTACAAAATAAGAGAATAGTGCCGCCCTGCTGACAAATTTCTCTCAGGTCACAGCTTTGCATGAGGTATCATCTCCTGAATGTTTTGGAGCCAATCAGGGCCAATTAACCCCTTAAAAACCACTTTCAAACACGACAGCGGTATCTAGGTGGTTAAAAGAAGGTTAAAAGACCTCCCATGGCAGGATCGATTCCCCATGATAGTAATTGTGTGTGCCAATCATTGTCATGGTACCCTGAGGTCATCTGATGAACCCAGGATATGGTGGCCTGTGAGATCCAGTTAGAAGCAGGGTCTCATAGTCAATGTCAGTGAACCACTGACAGGTGTCAGGCACTGACACTGATGATCAAAGTAAACCTTAAACATGTCCCAGAGTGAGACTAATTGAAAAAGTAAATTGAAATGTGTATAAAAAAGAGCACAAAAATCATTAAAGCCATTTTGCCACTAAAAAGGTAGCGTTTGTGATAAAACAAAGATAAATAAAAAAAGTACACATATATAGTATCGCTGCGTCCAGAATGACATGATCTTTAAAACTGGCAAGTTATTGATTCCATGCAGTCGATATTGTAAAGAATTTTTTTTTTATTTTAAAGTTACTTTTCATCATAATGACACTCAAAAAACTGAATAAAAGACGATCAAAAAGTCATATGTAAAAAAAAATGGTATAAATAAAAATGACAAATAGTCCCACAAAAAAGAAGCCCTAATTTAGCTCATTTAGGAAAAAAATAAACAGCGTTCAGAATATGATGATGCAAAAACAAATTCATTTTTGTAAAATATTGTTTTCAGTCTGTAAATGCAGCAATGTATAAAAAATATATAAATCTGGTATCGCTGTAATCGTACCGACTAGAGCTGAGTGTTTGTTTGGATTCTCTCTTATTCGGCAAGCTATATCGCTTACTAAATAAGCTGTAGAGGGAACCCTGGATCGCACCGGCTGATCAGCTGATCGCCGCTGCAGCTACATGTGTCGCGACTGTGTCACAGTCGCAGCACATGCATGGAGAGCCCAACAAACAGGCCCTCCATGCAGGGGCTGTGACTGTGACACAGCCGCGACACATGCAGCTGCGGCACCAATCAGCTGATGAGCCTGTGCGATCCAGGAAGCCGGGTTCCCTCTGTGACTTATTCAATAAGCGCTATAGCTTGCCGAATAAGAGGGAACCCGAACAACTTCGCTCAACTCTAGTGCTGACCTGAAGAATAAATCAAAAAATAAAGGAAAAAAGCAGCACACTCCGTTTACTGTATCATAAAAAACCTAAGTCCTTTATTTCAGAAAAGCATACATGGACAAGGTTTATGAGGGCAGGATAAGTGCAGGCATTTCACATATCACTGTAATCATACTGACATGAAGAATAAATCCGTCTAATCACATATACTGCACAAGGAACGGCATAAAAATAAGGACTATTCTTGTATTGCTGTCTATTTGTTCATTCTACCTCTCAAAAGTTAGACTAAGGCTCTGTTCACATTTATTTTATCCTGCGCTCTCCGCTGAGCGTTTACACTGGGGTTTCTGTGTGAATCCTCAAAACTGCTATTCAGACAAAGCCCCAGATGGAACCACTCACTTAAGAGGCAGATGCATTCACTTTGGACTGGTCTCTGTTCCGGCGGTGTCTCATCATTTTAGGAGTTTTTTTTAGCACACAAGTGTGGATGATCACAGATCTGTACACGCTTAAAAAGATTAATACTATTGGGGCAGATGCAAAACGGAATCTAAAGTGTCTTCATTTGCCTCATGGTGGGTGGTTCTATTGGGGGTTTCATCTGAATCAAACTTTTGTGAGATTTACACTGAAACCCCAACGTAAATGATCAGTGTAGATCACAAGATTTGGATCCCAGCCTTATACTGGAAGCGATTGAAAAATATTATATATCCAAAATCTTACCAATAAAAAACCTAAATTATCCCACACAAAACCAGCCAGGTCATTATCTGTCATTTGAAATATAGGGGATCCCATGTTACTGGTAAAACAAAGACTCTGGAAAAGTGACACATCTCCAACAAACTCAAACAAAATTCAGTCAGTTCTGCGCTCCCAAATCCTTCTGAGCCCCACTGTGCCTAAACCACAGTAAAAGGCCACATGTTGGACATTATTGGAGCAAGGGGAGTCCAATTTACAATTTACGGGGTGCGTGCCTCCAGAAGTACAATATGGGCACAATATATCGGGGGCGCAATAATATATGGGGACTCAACCCTGTATGGAGGCACAATGAATGGGTACTAGACTGACAGATTTGCAATTCTCCAGAAAAAAGCACGGTGTGGATTTTACAGAATAGTCATTGCAGCCATAGATTAATTTATTGAGAGATGCAGTTTCTTCAATGAGGTCACTTTTGGGGTTTTTCTGATGTTCTGGCACCTTTGGGGCTCCACAAATGTCACACACAAACTATTCTAGCAAAATCTGTGCAACAAAAGCCAAATAGTGCTCCTTGCTTCTCATCCTTGATGTATTTCCAGAGAATAAAAACCCGTCTGTTCCACTAAACATCCAAATGAGGAAAAAGTGAACAGAATAAACACAAAGTTCTCAAAATTTACTTAGAATTAATTAAACAATGTTTATTAACAAAATTTTATTCCATTACAAATCAATAGTAACCTCATATGCTGAGGGACTGAAGAAGTGCGGACGAAACGCGCATCGAGGTGGAGGAACACGGCACAATCTAAACATACTATGTAAGTAATGTTGCGGTGAGCTTATTGTACAACTTAATAGTGGTGGCTTTGCTAGGGATGGTGGAATTATATAGTGGTCCAACATAATGACCTCATGACTCTTCTTGGGCATTAGTATTCCCCCTTTTGCATTGTGCACTTTAATGAGTTTTCATTAATTGGCTCTAAACCTGCAATATTTGCTATATTCATGTCTTAGTATGTTTAAAGGAGCTAGTAGCATTATGTGTCCCTCAGTATATGAGGTTACTATTGATTTGTAATGGAATAAAATTTTGTTAATAAACATTGTTTAAATAATTCTAAGTAAATTTTGAGAACTTTGTGCTTATTCTGTTCACTTTTTCGTCATTTGCATGTTTAGTGGAACAGACTGGTTTTTATTGCTATATTGACACAAATTACGTTTGGGATAATTTTGACTTGAGATAACACTTTCCAGAGAAGTTGCACAATAAATTATGGCATCTAGTTTCCCCTATTATCACTTTTACAACTGACAAATTTGCAGCGCATATAAAAAATTATATTTTACCACTAAAATGTCATATTTCTACTTCTCAATGTTGGGTTCAAAATACTCACTACACCCCCCCCCCTTAAATATGGAAGTTTTGGCTAAAAGTGCCCACAATCTATTCAAACAATGTTCAACTGTTCATCTGTGCTCTAAAAGCAAATAGCACTCCTTTACATCTGATCCCTGCCGTGTGCTCAAACAGTGGGGTACTGCCATGTTGGGGAGAAATTACATAACAAATTATGGGGTCCGTTTTGTACTATTACCCCTTGTGAAAATTATAAATTTGGTTCTAAAACTACATTTTTTTCTGCTAAAATAATTTTCACATCTAAATGTTATAGTTTAATGGATCACCTGTAGCTTAACAATGCTCAGTACACCACTAGATGAATTTCTTGAGGGCTCTAGTTTACAAAATGGGATCACTTATGGGGAGTTTCTGTTGTTTTGGCGTTTCAGGGGTTCTGCAAATGCATAGTAACATAGTTAGTAACTTCGAAAAAAGACATTAGTCCATCAAGTACAGCCTATAAAATTCTGTCAGAATAAATCCCCAGATCTACGTCCTTCTAAAGAACCTAACAATAACTGTAAGATACAATATTGTTACACTCCAGGAAGACATCCAGGCCTCTCTTGAACTCTTCGACTGAGTTCGCCATCACCACCTCCTCAGGCAGGGAATTCCAGATTCTCACTGCCCTAACAATGCGACATGGCATTCACAATCCATTCCAAAAATCCATGCTCTACCATGTGCCCAAACAGCAGTTTTTAATCACATATGGGGTATCACCTCATTCATGAGAAATTGCGCGTCAAATAATAGTCTGTTTTTTTCCTGTTATCCAATGTGAAAATTACAAATTTGGGGCTAAAACAACATTTTAGCAGAAAAAAACGTAATTTTCATATTTACAAAGTTCTGTGGTGACACACCTACGGGTTCAACAAGCTCAACACAGCTCTAAATAAATTCCTTGATGGGTCTAGTTTCCAAAATATGGTCACTTGTTGGGGATTTCTGCTGTTTTGTTACCTCAGGGCCTCTGCAAATAAGGCATGGTGTCTGCAATCTATTCCGCCAAATTTACATTCCAAATGCCAAATGTCGCTTCTTCCTTGTCGAGTCCTGCCATGTGTCCAAACAGAACTTTTCGACTACATGTGGGGTATTGCCAAGCTTATAAGAAAGTGGGTAGCAAAGTGTGTAGCCCCTTTTTATGTTTTAATTGAAAATTTTGGGAAAAAAATGAAAATTTTCAATATGATGGCCTAATTTTATTAAATTCTGTGTAGTAGCTGTGAGTTCAAAATGTTCACTGTACCCCTGGATTAGATCTTTGAGGGGTGTAGTTTTCAATATAATGTCAAGTGTGGAGGTTTCTGCTGTTTTGGTACCTCAAGGACTGTGCAAATGGGACACGGTACCCACAATCTATTTCAGCCAAATTTGTGCTCCAAAATTCAAAATGTGCTCCTTCCCTTTCAAGCCCTGCTGTGTGTTCAAGTGGAACTTTTTCAACTACATATGGAGTATCGCCACACTCAGAAGAAAGTGGGTAACAATCTGTGGGGTCCACGTTTCCATTTTACCTCTCAGAAAACTGAAAAATTTGGGAGTAGAACAACATTTTTGTGAAAAAAAAAATGAAAAGTTTCAATATGACAACCTAATGTTATTAAATTATGTGTACTATATGTGGGTTCCAAATGCTCACTATACCCCTAGATAAAATCTTTGAGGGGTGTATTTTCCAAAATGGGGTCACTTGTTGGAGTTTTCTGCTGTTTGCGAGGATCAAATGCAACATGGAGCATGCAATCTATTTCAACCAAATTTGTGCTTCAAAATTTAAATGGTGCTCCTTCCCTTCTGAACCCTGCCGTTTGTCCAAACAGAGGTTTCTGGCCACATGTATGCTATCAGCTTGTTCACAAGAAACTAGATAACAAATTTTATTGTCAATTTTTTGTGGTATTCCATGTAAAAGTGAAAAAACTGGGCCTAAAGCAAAATTTTAGAGTAAAAATTACAATTTTTTTTTTTTAAATCGACTTTCCATTAATTCCTGTGTAGCACCTGAAGGGTTCAAAAATTTTCTGACAACAGTTTTGAAGTATTTAAGGGGTGTGATTTTTAAAATGGCATTGGGTGTTTCCAATAAATAGGCCCCACAAAGTCCTATTAAATCTGATTAGATCCCTAAAGAAAGAAATTTTGAAAATTTCTTGAAAAAATGAAAAATTACTATTAAAAGTTAACCCCTTTTAACATCCTAACAACATAAAATGATGTTTGAAAAATGATGCACCTATAAAGTAGACATAAGGGATATGTTGTTTATTCATTATTTTATACAGCATGACTAACTGGTTTAAGGATCTAAAGATTGAAAATTGCAATTGTTTAAAAAAAAAATTTGCCAAAATTCCTATATGTTTTGCGTTTATTTGTGAAAATATTGATCTAAATTTACCCACTACCATAAAGTACAACGTGTCATGAAAAAAAAAATTCTTAGTATCACTGGGATTTGTTGAAGCCTTCTAGAGTTATTGCTACATGAAGTGACACTGATCAGAATTCTAAAATTTGACCTGGCTATAAGGGTCAAAATTGGCTTGGTCACTAAAGGGTTGAATTGCTGGAACAACCTTTTTTTTCCATTGCATTTATGAGCTTGTGCACAGCATGCAGTGATCATAACACTCCACAAGTGGGTGTACAATTCCCAGATGAATACAACAAAACAAGAAACTTTACCTTCATAAACGGAGCGCAAACTCTTAACATTTATTATTGCCGGCCTTTAGGATTTGGCCCTATTGTCTTTTTATATTGCTTGTGTAACCAGCTCCATTTTTCCTCTTGGTGCCTGAGCAATAAATCTGCCCACTATCTGTTATAAACATAAATCTTGAGAATTGGTAGAGGCCAAGGAATAGTACTAAGGTGAATTACAAAAGTTTCATCGCCCAATGGAGAAAAGTTGGCAAGTACACTGATTTCCTGGGGACTGACTAATTTTCTAAGGGGTGCAGGGTCCCTCTGACTCTTCAGATGATGATTGAGCAAAGGAGGATCAGGATTGAGGTGCTCTCTAAAGATTAGCATGTTGAAACACATGCATGCTTGGCTGAAACAAGAGTACATGTGGATAGCAGGCATGGCTTTCAGTCAACAGCTTCTGAAGGAGTATGCACACTTTAATTGCCAGCCACACTTAGGGTACCGTTACACTAAGTGACACACCAGTGATCCCGACAATGATACGACCTGGTAAGGATCGCTGGTGCATCACTACATGAGTTGTTGTGAGTTCATTTTCCCCTTCATCACTGAGGCCCGAGGAATTCCCTCTTCTGGTAAGGAGAGGTAGTGAGTCTGATTATCAGACACCTGAGATTAATGATGATGACTGGCAGAGTGGAGTCACAGACTGGATATAAGGCTGCATACGCCCATTCCTCCCTGCGGGTGATTTCTCTGTGGTATCCTTGGAGTCCAGTCTGAATTCCTGCTCTACTAAAGCTAAGTTTTTCCTCCTGGCTTTTTGCATTTGTGCCTTGCTTTGTTTTTTCTGGATTTCAGCCATCCCCTGCTGGGGTGAGCTGAACTCCTTAGCTCTGTCTTCTGAAAATACCAGAGTGCTGATTTAGTTTTGAAGTTTAGTTGCTTCAGGGTCTTTTTCCATTTCAGCTTGCTGGCCTATGTTTTTGATAGGGTTTTTTGCCGATTGCAGACAGCAGCTTTTCCTTTCCTTTCCTGTTTAGATTAGATTGGGCCCCAACGTTTGCTCAGCCTATCTTTCTATCTGTGTCAGTGTTTTTTCATCTTGCTTCACGTCATTATATGTTGGGGGCTGCCTTTTACTTTGGGGTCTGCTCTGGGGCAGTTTAGATTTCCCTTTCTATCTTTAGGCTATATAGTCCTCCGGCTGTGTTCGAGGGGTCTAGGGCACCGTAGGTACCCCCCACGGCTACTGCTAGTTGTGTTGATAGGTTCAGGGGTCTGCAATCGGATAGTTGCCAGCTCCTCTGGTTTTCTGGACGTAGCTTCTATTTTTTGTGTCTGCCTCCTACGGTCACTCAATCATAACAGAATCACCCGCCTGACCGCAGATCCTAGGGTACTCAATAGCAGGAAAGAATTGCAAAAAAAAAAAAAAAAGTGTGTATATTTTTTCCTCTATATCTCTGAGGCCGTAGGGGGAATTTTTTTTTCTCTCAATGGAGATAAAGCAATTGTCTGATCGTGTGGAGCAGCTCGCTGCGGAAGTGCGGGGAATTTCCGCCTACCTTGCTCATTCACATGCTGCTGAACCAAAGATTCCTACACCTGATGTATTTTGTGGTGATCGGTCTAAATTTTTGAATTTCAAAAATAATTGTAAATTATTTTTTGCCTTGAAGCCTAATTCGTCAGGGAGCTCCGCGCAGCAGGTTAAAATTGTCATCTCTTTGCTGCGTGGCGATCCCCAGGATTGGGCGTTTTCTTTGAAACCAGATGATCCTATTCTGACTAATGTGAACGCATTTTTTCAAGCCTTGGGCTTGTTGTATGACGAACCTAATGCCATTGATCAGGCTGAAAAGACCCTGCTGGCATTGAATCAGGGTCGAGATTCTGCAGAATTGTACTGTCAAAAATTCCGAAAGTGGGCGGTACTTACTACTTGGAATGATAATGCCTTGGCTGCTCTCTTTCGGAAGGGTTTGTCAGAAGCCGTAAAAGATACTATGGTGGGATTTCCTGTTCCCTCTGGTCTTGACGATTCTATGTCATTAGCCATTCAGGTTGATCGGCGTTTGCGCGAACGCAAAACTGCATGAGAGGTGTTGCCACCTGTTGAACAAATGACTGAACCTATGCAATGTGATAGAGTTTTCTCCAGAGAGCAGCGTCAGGAGTTCAGAAGGCGTAATAAGCTGTGCTTTTTCTGTGGAGATGCCTCCTTTCTGTCTGTCCTAAACGAGAGAAACGCTTTGCACACACGTTTTCTGTGGGTGGTGTTCAACCTAAGTTTCTTCTGGCTATTACTCTGATCTGCTCCCTGTTCACATTTTCCGCCAAGGCATTTGTGGATTCGGGAGCAGCTCTAAACCTAATGGACTTGGATTTTGCTAAACGTTGTGGATTTCCTATGACACCTCTGCGGACGCCTATCCCTTTGAGGGGGATTGATGCTACTCCTTTGGCTAAAGATAAACCTCAGTTTTGGACCCAGGTGGTGATGCGGGTCGCCCCAGACCATCAAGAAAATTGCAGATTTTTGGTGTTGCATAATCTGCATGATACCATTGTTCTGGGGTTTCCCTGGTTACAAATCCATAATCCAGTTCTGGATTGGAAATGTGTGTCTGTGGTGAGTTGGGGTTGTCGATGTGCCTTTAGTGATGCTCCTGTTTTCTCCACCTCTCCCCAGTCACATGATGTTCCTGACTATTTGACTGACTTTTATGATGTATTTAGTGAGAATGAGTCTGCGTCTTTGCCTCCTCATAGGAGTTATGACTGTGCTATTGAGCTGAATCCGGGGTGTAAATTCCCCAAGGGTCGGCTTTTCAACTTATCTGTACCCGAGCACGAGGCTATGCGATCCTATATTAAGGAGGCATTGGAGAAGAGTCATATTAGACCATCCTCTTCACCCTTGGGTGCTGGTTTTTTTTTTGTAGCCAAAAAGGATGGATCATTAAGACCTTGTATTGATTATCGTGCCCTCAACAAGATTACTGTTAAATATCAGTATCCGTTACCCCTGATTTCGGATCTATTCTCTAGAGTTAAAGGTGCTTGCTGGTTTACCAAGCTTGACCTCAGGGGGGCGTATAATCTTATTCACATTAAGCATGGGGATGAATGGAAGACAGCGTTTAATACTCCGGAGGGACATTTTGAGTACCTGGTGATGCTTTTTGGGCTCACTAATGCCCCTTCTGTCTTCCAGTGCTTCATGAACGATATTTTCCGAGATTTTGTGGATAAATTTTTGATTATCTATCTGGATGATATTTTGATCTTCTCCAAGGATTGGGATTCTCATGTGGAACATGTTCGGACTGTGTTCCGGATCTTGAGGGAGAATTCCCTGTATGTCAAGGGATCTAAATGCCTTTTTGGGGTACAGAGGATTTCATTTTTGGGATTTATTTTGTCTCCGTCAACTATTGAAATGGATCCAGTCAAGGTACAGGCCATTTATGATTGGGTTCAGCCCACTTCTTTGAAGGCCCTCCAGAAGTTTTTGGGTTTTGCTAATTTTTATCGGAAATTTATAGCAAAATTTTCTAGTATTGCCAAGCCATTGACTGATTTGACTAAGAAGGGTGCTGATGTGTTAAATTGGTCTCCGGAGGCTGTTTCTTCCTTTCAGGAGTTGAAGCGAAGATTCACCTCCGCCCCGGTTTTGCGGCAACCTGATGTCTCACTTCCGTTCCAGGTAGAGGTGGATGCTTCTGAGATTGGTGCAGGAGCTGTTTTGTCCCAAAAGGATCCTGTAACATCTAAAATGAATCCCTGCGCTTTCTTTTCCCGAAAGTTCTCTCCATCTGAACGTAACTACGACGTGGGGAATCGGGAACTCTTGGCCATGAAATGGGCATTTGAGGAGTGGAGACATTGGTTGGAGGGAGCTAAGCATCAAGTCGTGGTCCTCACCGACCACAAGAATTTGATTTATCTAGAGTTGGCTAAGCGCTTGAACCCTAGACAGGCTAGGTGGGCCTTGTTTTTTACACGTTTTGATTTTGTGGTTTCTTTTCTCCCTGGAACTAAGAATGTCAAGGCAGACGCACTCTCTAGGAGTTTCTTTGCTGATTCTCCTGTGGTGACCAAACCTGCTACCATCTTAGGCGAAGGGGTAGTTCTTTCTGCCATCTCGCCCGATTTGAGACGTGCTCTGGAAGAATTCCAGAGAGACAAGCCTGAGCATTGTCCCAGTGGAAAGTTGTATGTTCCTGACCAGTGGAAGAAGAGAGTGATGTCTGAAGTTCATTGCTCTGCTTTGGCTGGTCATCCAGGTATTTTTGGTACTAGAGATCTTGTGAGTCGGTCTTTTTGGTGGCCCACCTTGTCTCGTGATGTCAGGAATTTTGTGCAGTCCTGTGGGACGTGCTCCCGGTCTAAATCATGCTCCCGCTCTAGTGGGTTGTTGATGCCTTTGCCTGTCCCCAAGAGGCCATGGACCCATATTTCAATGGATTTCATCTCCGATATGCCTGTCTCTCAAAGGATGACTGTTATTTGGGTGATTTGTGATAGGTTCTCTAAGATGGTTCATCTTGTACCACTCCCTAAGTTGCCGTCTTCCTCTGAGTTGGTGCCCCTGTTTTTGCAACAGGTGGTTCGCTTGCACGGGATTCCTGAGAACATTGTGTCTGACAGAGGAGTTCAGTTTGTGTCTAGATTTTGGAGAACTTTCTGTTCCAAGCTGGGAATTCAGTTGTCCTTCTCCTCTGCCTTTCACCCTCAGACCAATGGGCAGACAGAGAGAACAAACCAGACCTTGGAGTCATATTTGAGATGTTTTATTTCCGCTGATCAGGATGATTGGGTTTCATTTTTACCCTTGGCAGAATTTGCTTTAAATAACAGAGCTAGTTCTGTCACTTTGATGTCACCTTTTTTTTGTAACTTTGGGTTTCATCCTCGATTTTCTTCAGGGCAGGTGGAGCCGTCTGCCTACCCAGGAGTTGACACTGTGGTGGAGAGAATGCACCAGATCTGGGACCAAGTGGTGGATAAGTTATCTCTCTCCCAGGAAAAGGCCCAGCGGTTTTCCAACCGACATAGGACCATTGGTCCCCAGTTTAAGGTTGGTGATTTGGTGTGGTTATCATCAAAAAATATTGCTATGAAGGTGGCTTCTCCTAAGTTTAAGCCTAGATTTATTGGACCTTACAAGATTTTGGAGATTATTAATCCGGTCTCTTTTCGTTTGGCTCTTCCTGTCACATTTAAAATCCATAATGTGTTTCATAAGTCCTTGTTGAAGAGATTTGTTGAACCTGTTGTTCTGGGAGTGGCACCTCCAAACCCTGTATTGGTTGAAGGTAACATTGAATATGAGGTAGAGAAAGTACTGGATTCTCGTCTGGCTAGACGGAGACTCCAGTATTTGGTTAAGTGGAAGGGTTATGTTCAGGAGGATAATTCCTGGGTCTCTGCCTCTGATGTTCATGCTAAAAGACTGGTGCGTGCCTTTCATCGGGCACACCCTGATCGCCCTGGTGGCGTGGTTGAGGGTTCGGTGACCCCTCCTCAAGGGGGAGGTACTGTTGTGAGTTCATTTTCCCCTTCATCACTGAGGCCCGAGGAATTCCCTCTTCTGGTAAGGAGAGGTAGTGAGTCTGATTATCAGACACCTGAGATTAATGATGATGACTGGCAGAGTGGAGTCACAGACTGGATATAAGGCTGCATACGCCCATTCCTCCCTGCGGGTGATTTCTCTGTGGTATCCTTGGAGTCCAGTCAGAATTCCTGCTCTACTAAAGCTAAGTTTTTCCTCCTGGCTTTTTGCATTTGTGCCTTGCTTTGTTTTTTCTGGATTTCAGCCATCCCCTGTTGGGGTGAGCTGAACTCCTTAGCTCTGTCTTCTGAAAATACCAGAGTGCTGATTTAGTTTTGAAGCTTAGTTGCTTCAGGGTCTTTTTCCATTTCAGCTTGCTGGCCTATGCTTTTGATAGGGTTTTTTGCCGATTGCAGACAGCAGCTTTTCCTTTCCTTTCCTGTTTAGATTAGATTGGGCCCCAACGTTTGCTCAGCCTATCTTTCTATCTGTGTCAGTGTTTTTTCATCTTGCTTCACGTCATTATATGTTGGGGGCTGCCTTTTACTTTGGGGTCTGCTCTGGGGCAGTTTAGATTTCCCTTTCTATCTTTAGGCTATATAGTCCTCCGGCTGTGTTCGAGGGGTCTAGGGCACCGTAGGTACCCCCCACGGCTACTGCTAGTTGTGTTGATAGGTTCAGGGGTCTGCAATCGGATAGTTGCCAGCTCCTCTGGTTTTCTGGACGTAGCTTCTATTTTTTGTGTCTGCCTCCTACGGTCACTCAATCATAACAATGATTGCTAGTAAGCTGTCAAACAGGCAGATCTACTCAACGACGCAGCAATGATGCGGCGATCCGTATAACGACCTCAGTGGTCGTTGGGATCTTGTCACACAGCAGCTATCCTGACGACTCACACCTGCGTCCATAAGTTCTGTGTCGCCAACGAGGTCGTTCGTCGGGGTCAAACACAGCGATGCATGCTTGTCAGCGGGACACCAACGATCAAAAAATGGCCCGGGACATTCGAGCACGATCAGCGAAATCCAGCGGGGGGGGAGGTCGCCGCAATGTGTCACACGTAGCGAGATCGCTGTTGCATCACAAAATCGGTGACTTTTCAGCAATCTCGCTAACGATCTCGTTATGTGAGATGGGGCCTTTATAGATGGGCTAAATATGCTTATAATAAGAAATCCTAATTAGCAATTAATTCACACTGACTACCTGACTTCCTCAATCAGCTGTGAATATGAAAATAGGGGACCCTTATGACCCAAAATTTTACTCACATCAGAAAAGACTACTCCACAGTAAGACAAGTGCCTTCTTGATTTCACGGCAGGAACATATCATGTATAGAGAATGGAAAAATGGAAGACTGCAGATTATAATCAAGCTGACCGCGCGTAATTCTGCATTATTCCGAAGACTGCCAGAGTATAATAAATTGATATAAAGAAAGTATATCATCTGTAATACTAAGAAGAAGCTCATGTTCTTTACAGCACTGACATGACACTCCAAATTTGGGCTTCGAAACTTGGACCCAGAGCTCCTCATCCGTCTTGTGTGCATCCAAAGAGAACAAACCAAAAGGCAGTTAGCAACCATGAAAATAATGAATGGTGGATATGATCCTGCAAGAACTATCAGGGACTGGCTGTAAAGGTTTTCAACTTTACTTACTTTGTTTTCAGAGATCAACTCCTCTGAAGAGTTCAATGCATCCTGAAAGCTTAGGTCATAAAGATACAAACCAAATGGGAGAGAAGACGATATAGCAATGATCAAAGAAGCCAGAAGGAACCATGGGACGAGGATAGAGATCTTGGTCTTCAGGATGATGAAGAACTTCCAGTTGTAGCTCGTAATCTTCACACAGTAAAAGACAAAGAGGACAGTGGCAAACCAGAGGTCGGTATAGTGCAGGAATATCCCATTAGTCAGTAATGCTGCCTTAACCACAAAGTTTTGAATTATCCATGGATAAAACTGATAGAGAAAGTTCACCATAAAAACATTGAAGATGGACAAGCTTCTGGAAATTACCAAACAGCTCAGGATCTTGTCGCAGGTCAGAAAAAAATTCTGGGTTTTCCATTTATTGATACTGGCAGCTGCAATTATCAGATTTACTGTGATCCCTGCAAAGCACTGAATGTAAAGTACAATAGACAAAACATTCAGGAGGGACAACGCCATTGTATCGCTAGTACTCCGTCTTCAGAGATGGACTCTGGAGATTATTTATCTCTAGACGCTGCTGATTTTGTGCTTCTGTGAGGCTCAGATTCGCCCGGCTGCTTTATACTGATGTTATTTCTATTCCCTATGTAAATTCCAGGAGCTTCTCTCATTTCAATGCAAATGTATAATACGGTGGCTTGAGTCTTGGAAACACTGGTGTATTATGCAGCAAACAATGCCTCTACCTTGTGCCAGTCATTACACTGGCTACCCATCCACTCCAGAATCCAGTACAAACTTATTGCCCTCACCCACAAAGCCCTCCATAGCTCAGCACCAACTTACATCTCCTCCCTTGTTTCAGTATACCACCCTACCCGCACCCTCCGTTCTGCTAATGACCTGAGGTTAGCATCCTCAATAGTCAGAACCTCCCACTCCCGTCTCCAAGACTTTACACGTGCTGCGCCAATTCTTTGGAATGCACTTCCCAGGTCAATACGATTAGTCCCCAATCCCCACAATTTTAAGCGTGCCCTGAAAACGCATTTATTCAGACTGGCCTATCGCCTCAACACATTAACCTAATCTATCCCTGTGTGGCACAGCCAAAAGTTTTACCATAACCAGGTTCCCCGCATCATGTTCCCACATGCTTTATGCATCCATCAGCCCTCTGTGTCTGTACTGTTACACACTTAACATTATGGCTGGTCCAAACAATCAGGGCAGCTGTTACCACCCACCTTTCGTGTCTCCCTTTTTCCCCAATAGACTGTAAGCTTGCGAGCAGGGCCCTCATTCCTCTTGGTATTTTGTTATAATCTACTGTATGTGATTATTGTTATGCTGTAATGTATATTGTCTGTACAAATCCCCTCTGAAATGTAAAGTGCTGCGGAATATGTCAGCGCTATAGAAATAAAATTTATTATTATTATTATTATTATATCTGGTATGTTCACATTTAGAGAGATCAAATAAAAAATTTTAAAGGGTTTTTTAAAGGATGTGTTTTTGATAATTTGTCCTTAAAGTGGGTCAGTAATTGCATATGTATAGATGTCCAATACCCTGTCAAATATCAAGGCTTTCCACGGTGCTATGTACAATGCCAATTCCAAAAGAAAGTTGGGATGCTGTATACATGTAAGCAGGTTGTGGGATGCAGTGACGAGAAAACTCCTCGCAGGGAGATAAACAGTTAAATGAATGTTAAGCAATACAGTGACATGCAATGGGCAAAGAGAATAAGCAGTCAATGTAATAATGTGTGGTTCCGGTGGAGTCTTTCACACAACGGTCTGTCTTCTGGCGGCAGCTGTCGGTCTCCGGTACCTTCCGCTGAGCCCCTGGTTCATAATTTGTCGCGGCCGGGATAAGCAGGGCCGCAGCACTTCCAAATTGGCCAGGTAGGCCGCAAAAGTTTATTTGATGCCCAGCTCCCTCTCAGCGGCCTGGGCACTGTGCTCACAACTGCGGAGCACATGGCACGTCTCAGTCAGGTAGAGGCAGGACACCCGACACCTCGGTCTCTCTGCAACACTAGAGTACTGACAGGGGCCGGAGGGTGCAGATTGACACAGAGCAGGTACTCAGGGGACGGAGCACACTCCTCTGCCTGCTGCTTGCTGCTTGCGCCAAAACTAACTAGTGCCGCACGCGCTTTTACTTTGACAAGCCCCCACTGCTAGGTCAGGGGTTCTGTCCAGACTTTAAAGCCTTCCCCCAGACAACATGGGACACAGCCTCAACAGTTCCGGACTCAGCGCGGTGCAGGTACCCGAGGTCCGGTGCTTCTCCTTACACTTCTCCTCTCCTTTAGCTTGCCATTCCACGGGCGAGAGTTCTTGCAGTAAATGTTGTCACTCTTCCATTTCTTGAATGATCCGCTGCCAAATAAATTGATCCTGGTCATAGTGAGTAGGGGGTATACCCGCGGGGTCCGTTCAGTGCGGCGTAGGTCAGGTTGGCTGGTGGAGTCAGGTTGAACGATGGAAAGTGAGGGTGCGCTCGGTTTCTCGGGAACAGCCAATTCAGGAGTTTATGGTTACCCCCTGGGCTGACAGTCTGGGCTCCTTCTAAGTCTGAAGAAGGTGCAAAAGGTTTGTCCTCTTTGCAGTCAGGACCCGGAGGGCTAGGCGTCTCGAGAAGGTCAGATCCTCTCTATTCCTCCACGGGGTCCCACGACAAGCAGAGTGTAATGGCAGCGGTCGTGCCCGCCACCTTTTCCCTGGCACCGGGTCCCCCTGCGGCTGCTTCTTACCCAGCCCGTCGCGTGCCGCCACCTCCTCTTCTCTCCGGCTCACACGCGCCTCCCTCCTCCTCCTGCTCACGCGCGCCTTGCCTCCCTGGTCTCCCGACAGCTCCTGGCCCGCACATGCGCATTAGGTCGTGGGCGCGCAGCCATCGGGTTGTTTAACCCTGCGGTGGGCGGCGGCCGATTAGCGGTCAGCCAATCGCCCACCAGCAGGGGATATATCAGGCGTCTCCCCATAAGGGGAAGACGCCTGATTATTGTGTGTGTCTACCTGCTCTAATTTGGCCGCCTATAGCTTGTCTATAGGTCTTCCTTGTCTCGTGTTTTGTCCTAGTTCCAGTCTTGTTGTCCTGTCCTCCTGCCCGTCCTCTGTCCTGTCTGTCCGGGTGCCACTGCCTACGTTCCCTGGCTCCCCTGTCTCTGTTCTGTCCCCCAGTGTCTGCTCTGTTTCCTGTCCTGTACTCCTGCCACTGCCTGTCGGTCATCCGTGCTGCCTCCTCTCTCTTCCTGCACGGAGTCCCGTTCCTTGGTAAGCCTCTTCTGCCTGTAGTCTTTTCAGTCCCTCGAGCCATCCCTCTTGGTTCCAGCTGTCGCGGTGTCTGACCCCCCCGTGACTTGCCCCTAACGGTCCCTGTATAGGGGTCGGTTCCACCTGGTGCGCTTGTCCCGGGGGCCTCAGTTCCGCGACCCAGAGTGTCCACTCTCGGACGCAGTTATTAGCAGGTCTCCAGCAGGAGTTAGCGCAGCAGCGCGACGCCCAGTCCCACATCTTAAACTACATGGCGTCCGTCGATGACCGCCTACAGTCTCTACAGTCCTCGGCGGCTGCCTCGGCCCAACCCCGGGACCCAGCATCTCACCCCCCACCTCGCCTGGGAAAGCCCCCCAGGTATAGCGGGGATCCTAAGCTTTGCCAGGGCTTCTTGAACCAGTGCAGACTGCACTTTGAGCTGTTATCCCAGCAATACCCTTCTGACCGTGCCAAGGTGGCGTTTATCGTATCCCACCTTGAAGGAGAGGCTTTGGCCTGGGTGAATCCTTTGTGGGAGAGGGATGATCCTGTGGTCTCTAGTATTCAAAATTTTCTTGACACGTTCCGCAAGGTGTTTGACGAGCCTGGTCGGTTGGCTTCTACTACTGAGGCTCTGTTTAACCTACGTCAGGGTTCGCTCACCGTGGGACATTATGCCATCCGCTTCCGGACACTGTCTTCGGAACTTGGGTGGAATAATGAGGCCCTGGTGGGAGCCTTCTGGAGGGGCTTTTCTGGCAAAATAAAGGACGAGCTTGCTGGTCGGGATACCCCCACCACTCTAGAGGACCTCATATCCCTGGTCACCCGTATTGATCTCCGGTTCCTAGAACGTTCTCGCGAAGCAGCCAGGGAGAGGAGACCCTTTAGGCTCTATAAAGCCCCTATTCCACATTCCTCAGCACCCTCTACCAGTTCCGCCCCTGAGCCCATGCAGATTGACCGTGTAAGATTGTCTGAGCAACGGCGCAAGGAGAGGATGACGGAGGGCCTTTGTTTGTATTGTGGCAGAGCCAATCATTTTCTGTGGACCTGTCCTGTGAGACCGGAAAACGCTTCCACCTAGGCCAGGTAAGAGAGGCCTCCCTAGGTGACCCTAATTCCTCTCTGCCCCTTACCATTTCTGCTTTGATTATGCTAGGTCAGGAGCGTAGATCTGTGGAGGCGTATGTGGACTCGGGTGCGGCTGGTAAGGTAATTTCATTCGGCTAGAGGAGGTGGACAAGTTCCAGATTCCAGTGGTTACCTTGGAAAACCCACGTGTGATTTCTTCTGTGGATGGCAGACCACTTCCGGAACTTATCACCATGGTTACTGCCAAAGTGGAATTCCGAGTGGGAGCTCTTCATCTGGAGAAGATAGCTTTCTATGTCCTGCCCAACTTGTCTCACGCCGTTCTCCTTGAATTACCGTGGCTCAGGTTGCATGAACCGGTTCTGGACTGATGCTCTGGGGAGATTCTGCACTGGGGTCATACTTGCCAGGAAAGCTGCCTGTTGTGGGTGGTCCATCCGCACCCGCCTCAGGAGCCAGTCGACCTTTCAGGACTCCCGGCTCCGTATCACGCGTATGCCGACGTCTTCAGTAAGAAGGAGGCGGATTCCTTGCCGCCACACCGGTTTTTTGACTGACCCATTGAGTTGATTCCAGGAGCCAACCCCCCTAGGGAGAGAACGTATCCCCTGTCCCCAGCAGAAACCTCGGCCATGACAGAGTACATTCAGGAAAATTTGGCCAAGGGTTTCATTCGAAAATCTTCTTCTGCTGCTGGCGCGGGTTTTTTCTTTGTCTGGAAGAAAGACGGATCCCTCAGGCCATGCATTGATTATCGAGGGCTGAACAATATCACTGTTAAAAATCGGTATCCTCTTCCGCTGATCCCAGAGCTCTTCGACCGGCTGAGGGGGGCCCGGCTCTTTACCAAACTGGATCTGCGAGGAGCCTATAATTTGATCCGAATCTGCGCTGGGGACGAGTGGAAAACAGCTTTCAATACTCGAGATGGCCATTATGAATATTTGGTCATGCCGTTTGGACTCTGCAATGCTCCGGCAGTGTTCCAGGAATTCGTCAATGAGGTTTTTCGGGATTTACTGTACTCCTGTCTTGTGGTGTACGTAGATGATATTCTCATCTTCTCACCCGATCTATCCTCGCATCGAAGAAGTGTTCGCCTGGTCTTGTAATGTCTTCGGGAGAATCAGCTCTATGCGAAATTGGAGAAAAGCCTGTTTGAGCAGAACGCGTTGCCTTTCTTGGGCTACATTATCACTGATTCTGGTCTAGAGATGGATCCCGAGAAGCTCTCCGCCGTACTCAAATGGCCTCGTCCTGTCGGTGTGAAAGCCATTCAGCGCTTCCTGGGATTCGCAAATTATTACAGACAGTTTATTCCCCACTTTTCCTCCGTGACCAAGCCCATCACGGCCCTGACCTGTAAAGGAACTAAATCGTACTCCTGGTCTCCTGAGGCAGAAGAAGAAGCCTTCCTTGCTTTGAAACGCTCCTTTGCGTCTGCACCAATCTTGCATCGCCCTGTAGCTAGCAGGCCCTTCATCCTAGAGGTAGATGCCTCCTCCACCGGGGCTGGAGCAGTATTTTCCCAGCAGGCATCATCCGGACGTCTGGTTCCCTGTGGGTTTTTTTCCAAATCCTTTTCCTCTGCCTAGTGTAACTACTCAATTGGAGATCGGGAGTTGCTCGCTATAAAGATGGCTCTGGAGGAATGGCGATATCTGCTCAAGGGGGCGGTCCATCCCTTTACTATTTTCACTGACCACAAAAACTTAGCCTATCTTCAGTCCGCTCAAAGACTCAACGCCAGGCAAGCCAGATGGTCGCTGCACTTTTCCCGCTTCGATTTCCAGCTCCATTTTCGACCCGGGAATAGGAACACCAAGGCAGATGCGCTCTCTAGGTCTCAGCAATCACCAGAGTTGGAGGAGGATCCATCATATGTCATTGAACCTACGAAAATCATCACCGTGGCTCCCGTGAGCCTCTCTACCCTTCCACCTGGCAAAACCTTCGTTCCACAGAGCAGAAGACTGGAGGTGCTACGTTGGGGGCACTCGTCTAAGATTGCAGGACACGTCGGGACCAAAAAGACCCGCTTGCTTCTCTCCCGCTACTATTGGTGGCCCTCTCTTCGACAAGACGTGAAAGATTTTGCAGCATCCTGTACTACTTGTGCACAGAACAAGGTGCCTAGGAATCTGCCCACTGGTCTTCTTCACCTGCTACCTCTTCCAGAGGCGCCTTGGCGGCAAATTGCCATGGATTTCGTGACAGATCTGCCTTCCTCTGCTGGGTGTACTACTATCCTTATGGTAGTAGATTGCTTCTCCAAGATGGCCCATTTCATCCCATTACCCGGCTTGCCTTCGGCTCCTAAGTTGGCCGAGGTCTTCGTCCATCAGATCTTCAAGCTGCATGGACTCCCTCAACGAATCGTATCCAATCGAGGTGTGCAGTTTACCTCTAGTTTCTGGAGAGCCCTCTGTCGGCTCATGGGTACATCTTTGGATTTCTCCTCCGCCTACCACCCTCAGACCAATGTGCAAGTGGAACGAGTCAATCAAGTTCTGACGTCCTTCCTGCGTCACTTTTCCAACGCCCACCAGGACAACTGGGCCTCACTTCTTCCCTGGGCAGAATTTGCTCACAATAATCATCCTAATGAGTCCACCTCTAAGTCACCGTTTTTTGTGGTTACAGGTCAGAACCCTGGCGTCCCGCTGCCCATTTCCACATCTTCGGGGGTTCCTGCGGCAGATGCTCTCGCCGCTGACTTTTCGCAAGTCTGGAAAGAGACCAGGGAGGCTCTCGTGAACTCCAGTGCCCGGATGAAAAAGCATGCAGACAAAAGATGGAGAGACCTTCCACCATACCATCCAGGTGACAAAGTCTGGCTTTCAACCAAACACATCCGTCTGAAAGTCCCCTCGTACAAGTTGAGGCCTCGGTACATGGGGCCGTTTGAAGTACTTGGACGCATTAACGACACTGCATACACATTGAGATTGCCGGCTTCACTCCGGGTTCCCAATGCCTTCCATGTCTCACTCCTTAAACCTGTCATTCTCAATCGGTTCCGTCCTGCTCCTATCTCTTCCCCTCAGCCAATGGGGGATGATAACGTCTTTGAAGTTAAGGACATTCTGGCCATGAAAAAAGTCAAGGGAAGAACCTTCTTCCTTATCGATTGGAAGGGATTTGGTCCTGAGGAGAGGTCCTGGGAACCTCGGGAGAATGTAAATGCCCCACAAGTTCTGAAAAAGTTTTTAGCCAATCTCAGAAGGGGGAGATGTAAGGAGGGGGGCACTGTAACGGCAGCAGTCGTGCCTGCCGCCGTTCCCCTGGCACCGGGTCCCCCCACGGCTGCTTCTTACCTGGCCCGTCGCGTGCCGCCGCCTCCTCTTCTCTCTGGCTCACACGCGCCTCCCTCCTCCTCCTGCTCACGCGCCCCTCGCCTCCCTGGTCTCCCGACAGCTGCTGGCCCGCACATGCGCATTAGGTCGCGGGCGCGCGGCCGTTGGGTTGTTTAACCCTGCGGTGGGCGGCGGCCGATTAGCGGTCAGACAATTGCCCACCAGCAGGGGATATGTCAGGCGTCTCCCATAAGGGGAAAATGCCTGATTATTGTGTGTGTCTACCTGCTCTAATTTGGCCGCCTATAGCTTGTCTATAGGTCTTCCTTGTCTCGTGTTTTGTCCTAGTTCCAGTCTTGTTGTCCTGTCCTCCTGCCCGTTCTCTGTCCTGTCTGTCCGGGTACCACTGCCTACGTTCCCTGGCTCCCCTGTCTCTGTTCCGTCCCCCAGTGTCTGCTCTGTTTCCTGTCCTGTACTCCTGCCACTGCCTGTCGGTCATCCGTGCTGCCTCCTCTCTCTTCCTGCATGGAGTCCCGTTCCTTGGTAAGCCTCTTCTGCCTGTAGTCTTTCCAGTCCCTCGAGCCATCCCTCTTGGTTCCAGCTGTCGCGGTGTCTGACCCCCCGTGGACCTGCGCCTAACGGTCCCTGTATAGGGGTCGATTCCACCTGGTGCGCTCATCCCGGGGGCCTCAGTTCCGCGACCCAGAGGGTCCACTCTCGGACGCAGTCCATACCCCTGAAGCGTCACACAGAGACGCAATATGTTACAGTGAACTATTCGGGTTGGTGCCCCTTCTTCACCTTTAGGTTTAATCTGATACACTGGGCCAGTGTTGTCAACCCAGCGTTTCACCCGGTATGGAGTTTTCTCCCACCGGTACTCCAGTTTTCCCTGTGGCCTCTTGTCCTGGACCAGCACTCGATCTCCCACTTTGAGAGCTGTCCCACAGAGGGGCGGTGCTTCACGGTGTTCAAGCTCTCAGAACATAGTCTGGACCAACTGATGAAGAATCTGTAACCGATGTCTATGTTCTCGGACCCAGGAAGACACCCCTCATCCGTGGGTAGTCCTCTTCTGGATTAAGCTCCAACTCGGTAATCTCTCGTCCCTTCTACACAAACAGTAGAGTGTACAGAGTGTATCCTGTTGTGTGGGGCACCCGGTTATTGTACACTCAGACCAATTCAGGCACATAATCAGGCCAATGGGTTTTCCGATCTTCCTCCAGGGTTCTCAGCTTCTGAATCAGTGTCCAGTTAAAGCGTTCACAGGCTTCATTCCCTTGAGGGTGATAGGGCATCATTATTGACTTCTCAATTTGGTATATACGGTGTATCTCTTCCATCATTCGGCCCTGGAAACAAGCACCTTGATCAGAATGAATTTGCTTCGGGCAGCCATACATCCGGATGAAGTCTCGACAGATAGCCTGTGCTGCCGACTCGGCAGTCTGATCCCGAGTCAGGATAACCACTGCAAACTTAGTGAAGGGGTCAGTCATTACCAGACAATGTTCATAGCCAAGGTGAGCAGGACCCACAGTCAAGTAGTCGATCATCAGCAATTCTAAGGGAGCAGAAGTTACAATGGTCTGGGTGGGAGCTCTTTGTTCTGGGGTTTTAGCCAATTCACAGCTTCGGCATTGCTGACAGGCCTCCTCTACTGCAGTCTTCAAACAAGGATGATAGACCAGCTTCTGTAGCCACTAGAATGACTTTTTGGGGCTTAAGTGAGCCCCCCTCTCATAGGCCTCCGTGGCCACTATGCCGATCAACTTCTTGGGGAGTACCACCTGCCAAGTGACCCGTAACTCACACACTAACTGCACTTTTCGATACAGTAAGCCATCTTTCAGCTGGAGCCTTTCCTATTGTCAGAGAATCTGCAGAGCCCCTGGAGATAGTGCACTTTTTTCATCTTGACTGGTGAGCCACTTCATTGCTACCCATTGTCTCAGCTGGGCAAGTTCTTTGTCTTCCTGCTGCAGCTGTACCCAGTCATCTTGAGGTCATCCTAGGACCTGTTCCTCAGATGCCTCACCCATCTGTCCCTGTGTCATTGCCATTGGCCAGACGAAGTCCCGGAAGCCCGGAATCTCTTCTGCCTCCAACTCTTCATCCCGATTGTGGCCTGGATGCTCATGTGTCACTCTGTATAAGGCATCAGCATGTGTGTTTTCAGCGCCTTTCTGATACGCGATCTTGTACTGGTATTTCGCCATGCAGGCCACCCATCGTTGCCCCAGTGCTCCCAGTTTGGCGTTTTCTAGGTGGGCCAGCAGCTTGTTGTCAGTTTGCACCAAGACTTCGGACCCCAACAGGTAGTCGGCAAACTTTTCAGTAATCGCCCATACCAGAGCCAGCAGCTCCAATTTGAGGGAACTGTAGTTGTCAGGGTTCCGCTCCAAATCGTGAAAAGATCAGCTTGCGTAAGCAATCACTCCTTCTTTCTCATCTTGCACTTGGGAGAGCACAGCTCCCAGACCATGGAGACTTCCGTCGGTGTGCAAAATGAAAGGTTGCAAGAAATCATCATAGGCCAGTATTGGAGCTTCTGTCAAAGTCATCTTCAAAGCCTGGAAGGCTTCCTCCTGGCTGCTCCCCCACTGGATAGTTCGATTCTTCGCCCTGGATGACACTCCTTTGAGTAGCTCTAACAACGGGTTGGCAATGCGAGTAAAGTTTTTCACAAACCTTCGATAATATCCCATAAGCCCTAGAAAAGCCTGCACATCCTTCACCGTCTTCGGGGTGGGCTAGTCCTGTACAGCTGCTATCTTCTCATAGGTAGGTCTCACTCCGTCAGCAGATACGACATGTCCCTGGTACTTGATTTGTTTGCGGAAAAGGTGACACTTCTGGGGCTTCACTTTCAGACCATGTTTTTGTAGTAGACTCAGCACTTGTTCTAACCGCTGGAGATGTCCTTCAAAAGTGGCTGCTTAGACAATGATGTTATCCAGATAGATGAGCATTGATTCGAAGTTCAAATCCCCCAAATACCTCTCCATCAAGCGTTGAAATGTCCCTGGGGCATTGGTCAGTCCAAAGGGCATTCGATTGAACTCAAATAATCCCATAGGCAGAATGAATGCTGTCTTTGACCGATCATGTTCAGCCATGGGCACCTGCCAATTCCCGCTGGCCAGATCCAAGGACCAGAAGTACTTGGATTTCCCTAATGCAGAAAGGGACTCTTCAATCCTGGGCAGGGGATATGAATCTCGAACTGTGTAGGCATTCAGTCGCTGGTAGTTGACATAAAAACGCAGGGTCCTGTCTTTTTTCCACACCAACACGATGGGAGCGACTCACGGACTTTGGCTCTCCCAAATGACTCCACTCTGCAACATGTGGGACAACATTTCCTTCACCGCTTGAAGTCTATAGCTACCCAAAATGTATTTCAAGAAAATTATGGCAAGGATCTGTAGGATGTCTTCAACTGATTTTCAGGCAGTTGATCTTAGCATTTTAGGTAGCATCTGCTTAAAAGGAACCTGTCCATAGTTTTGGCCGATTTAAGTTACGACCACCGCCTTTCAGGGCTGATATACAGCATTCAATAATGCTGTATATCTGCCCCCAATCTGACCTGCAAGAGAAGACAAAGAACTTTTATTATACTCACTTGTGGGGCAGTCTGGTCCGAGGGTTGTTATTCTTCTTCGTCCAGCACAATCCCAACTGCTTGCGAGGAGGCTGGCATCGCAAGCAGATGGGACTCACTGGACCAAGAAGAGTGACAACCCTCAGACCAGACTGCACCACAGGTGAGTATAATAAAAGTTATTTTTCTTCTCTTATAGGTCTGGTTGTGAGCTTATATACAGTATTATAGAATGCTGTATATCAGCCCTGAAAGGATATGGCCGTAACTTATATCAGCCAAACCTGGTGACAAGTTTCCTTTAAGCAGATGCTCCCTAAAATGCTAAGATCAACTGCCTGAAAATCAGTTGAAAACATCCTACAGATCCTTGCCACAATTTGCTTCAAATACATTTTGGGTAGCTATAGACTGAATATGGATTACTAAGAAAGACATCATGCTTTGACATCTGGTTTTCGGAAAAGAAAGGTATCATTAAAAATCATAAGAGGCAATGGACTGAAGAGAGAGGTTTAATACTAGCTATAGGACCATCCTGATTGAGTACACCTTTTTGCGGAGGGATGTCTTTTACGCTTTTTTTTATCAAAATAGTGTCAACTAAGATTCTTATGTTATTTACATGAAGTATTATTTTTTACTTTATTTACTTAGGCCGGTTTCCCATTTGCATATGGAATAGCTGCAGCCCTCCGCAGCTCCTCCATACGCAAATGTGAAACCGGCCTTACTGCTGTATATTTTCTCATTTTGCTTTTATCCTAGGTTATGTTTGTTATTGGACGGTGTTCCAGCTTATTTATTTGGTTTTGTTTTATAGACTGAAGTTTGTCTAAAGAAATTAGCAAAGATGCATCATTTTCTAAATTTTATATGTCAGTCTTTGAATATGTTTTTTTAAAGTTCCATGTGATAAAGAAAATAATCAATACAGTAATCTAAAAGTTGATAATTTTGATTAATTAATGCTGATATTCTTATTAATATGTATAATATTGCATTGTACATTCCTCTGTTCATCTGTGCAGAATGTTTTAAAAAAAAATGATTCAGAAAACAGACTTTTAATCTGTAACTGAACGACTAGACTGATTTTGTTATCAGTTTGTGAAAACTATGTTGATCTTTTATCTGTAAAATTGATCCTTAAAGGGAATCTGTCAGTAGGATCCACCCTAAGCTGTCTATATGGGCATTCAGGACATTTCATAATGTTTTTCTTAGGCTTCTTTTACACTTGCCATGTTTTTGCGAGCCACAAAAACGGCCTGCAAAAATACATCAGAGCGCCGTATCCCGTATGGCAGTGAGGGCCGTGAAAAAATATTGAGCTTGCTCGATATTTTTCACAGCTCATGGACACAGCCTCCATTTAATTCAATGGTATCGCAAAAACAGCGGTAAAATGGTACCGCAAAAATGGCCTGTAAAACCGGGCTACAAAAAACCTGGCATGTGTAAAAGTAGCCTTATTAAGTAAATGAGCTGTTAAGATCTATTCACAGGACATAGATCTCCCTGAGAAACTCCCTCCAGAGCTTATTTTAAATGAAAGGCGGCATTACCATTGTGAGACATGTAATAGCTGACAGCCTGCTCTTCTGATCTCACTGCAGAGCTGTGTGCGATTACAACTGACACAGTACAGCAGAGCGATCTCATTACAAACACAACTACAGCAGCTCTCCTCTCATAGCGCTTCAGCAGCCATTTCCCAGTGTGAGGGGAAAGACGATACATAAGAGTTGACAGCACTATGAGAGGACAACTTCAAATGTGTTTGTAACGAAACATGGTTCAACTCCGATTCGAATTCGCCCACTTGTCAGGATATTAAAGGAGAATTCGATTTGCAATGAAATTATTTGATGTGAATTGAATGTTCATTATTGTGCTCTGAGGTCTCGCAAGAGCATAACTGTAGAATGTTAAAAAAATAATAATTCTCACTTCACCACCCACCTGTCCCGCTGTCTTCTTTGTTCTTCTTTGTTCAGCGCACCAAATAACAAAGATAGTAATAAGATGAGTTCGCAGCCCGGGGTCCACCGTGCAGCGATGGTAAACTGCTGCTCAGTAACGGCGGACGCTATATGACAATATAAGAGAGGAACACACGCAGGTTAACGTCACCCGGTGTGTATAGAGGCGGACTCTGTTAACTCACAGAACCGCACTACCGTGGAACTAATGGACGCTGGCTACCGTGGAAATGCCGACCACATGAACCGTCACGTACAGACAAAGCCACCGGTGGCGCTGATGCCGGTCTCTGACTTTGCCTCCTACATGCCCCTCAGCCTGGGTGCTTAACAGTCTAGGATAAACAACACATGCGTACCTAGGGTAGGGGTTTCATAATGAGTCATTCACCAGAGACATTCATACATGCATACAACACTCACTCCACATGGTCCATAATCTTTTCCTATAGTAGCACATGGCCGAGTGGCCATCGAACCTTGTATAGTTGCAGCCTTCCGGGACCTTCCTGGTGGTCCAATCAACAGGACCTGAGCATGTGACCTCCAATGAGAGTTCGTCCCACGGGCATGTGTTATGATTGGGTCACCGAGGAGGAAAACAAATCCAAGCTAAGTCACAGAAAACCAGAGAGGTTGGTAACTACATGGATTGCAGACCCCTGATCCTAACCACACAACTAACAGCAGCCGTGGAGCGTACCTACGATGATTCTAGATGCCTCATCACAGCCGGAGGACTAAATAAGCCTAAAGCAAGAAAAGCGGAAATCTAAACTGCCCCAGAGCAGACCCCAAAGGAATAGACAGCCCCCACACATGTATTGACGGTGACACAAGATGAATGCACAAACACAGGTAGGAAAATAGGCTGTGCAAACAATGGGGCCCACACTAACTAGAAAGGACAGGAAAGGAAAGATACTGTCTGCAATCACGCCAAAAAACCCTGCAAAAATGTCCAACACTTCTGATAGCAAAAAAAACCCTGAAGTCACTAGACTTCACCCACTATATCAGCTGTTGTGAGTTCATTTTCCCCTTCATCACTGAGGCCCGGGGAACTCCCAATTCTGGTAAGGACAATAGGCTGTGCAAACAATGGGGCCCACACTAACTAGAAAGGACAGGAAAGGAAAGATACTGTCTGCAATCACGCCAAAAAACCCTGCAAAAATGTCCAACACTTCTGATAGCAAAAGAAATCCTGAAGTCACTAGACTTCACCCACTATATCAGCACTCTGGCATATTCTGAGAACAGAGCAAAAAGAGGCCAATCTAATAAGGGACAAAAAGCAAACTGGCACATACAGTACAGTAACATAAGAGTGGAAATTCAGCACAGCCCCAGACGGGGCTGGCTGACCACACAAAAACTGAATAGACAAAACCAAATCAAATGTGGACATTAGAAGAGAAAACTTAGCTTGTGAAGACAGAAACTGAGCTGGAAACCAAGACCTCAGGAGGCAGGAAAAAATCACCAGCATGGGAATAGGGAGTTGGCTGTCTTAAATCTAGTCTGAGACTCCAGATGTCCATTCGTCATCCTCATTATCAGGTGGCAGGTCTCTGTTAATTAGATCAGCTTCATTACCTCCTGCCACCACCAGAGGGAGCCCGGAAAGAGAACTCACAACTCCTCTATTAGCACAAACAGTTCCCTCACCAGAAACCAGAGGCAGACCAGAAAATGAGTTCACAACAGTACCCCCCCTTGAGGAGGGGTCACCGAACCCTCTTCCACGCCACCAGGCTGATCAGGATGGGCCCGGTGAAAAGCACGAACCAATCTATTGGCATGAATGTCAGAGGCAGAGACCCAAGAATTATCCTCCTGGCCATAACCCTTCCATTTGACCAAATACTGGAGTCTCCGTCTAACCAAACAAGAATCCAATATTTTCTCTACCTCATATTCCACATTGCCTTTAACCAATACAGGATCAGGAGGTGCCGCCATAGGAACTACTGGCTCAACAAACCTCTTCAACAGCGATTTGTGAAATACGCTATAGATCTTAAACGTAACTGGAACAGCCAATCGAAAACAAACAGGATTAAGAATCTCCAAAATCTTATAAGGTCCAACAAATCTTGGCTTGAACTTTGGAGATGCAACCTTCATAGAAATATTCTTGGACGACAACCAACCCACTTTAAACCGGGGACCAATGGTCCTATGCCGGTTGGAAAGCCGCTGGGCCTTTTCCTGAGAGAGTGACAACTTATCCACCACTTGGTCCCAAATCTGCTGCATTCTCTCTACCACAGTGTCCACACCTGGGCAGGCCGAAGATTCCACTTGCCCTGAAGAAAATCGAGGATGAAACCCAAAGTTACAGAAAAAGGGCGACATCAAAGTGACAGAACTAGCTCTATTGTTTAGCGCGAATTCGGCCAAGGGCAAAAATGAGACCCAGTCATCCTGATCAGCAGATATAAAACATCTCAAATAGGACTCCAAAGTCTGGTTTGTTCTCTCAGTCTGCCCATTGGTCTGAGGATGAACGCAGAGGAGAAAGATAACTGAATTCCCAGATTGGAACAAAAGGCTTTCCTGAATCTGGAAACAAACTAACAAACTGGACTCCTCTGTCCGACACAATGTTCTCAGGAATCCCATGCAACCGAACCACCTGCTGTAAAAACAAGGGCACTAACTCTGAGGAAGATGGCAACTTTGGGAGTGGTACAAGATGGACCATCTTAGAAAATCTATCACAAATCACCCAGATAACAGTCATTCTCTGAGAGACAGGAAGATCAGAAATAAAATCCATTGAGATATGGGTCCATGGCCTCTTGGGCACCGGCTGGGGCATCAACAACCCACTAGAATGAGAACAGGGTTTAGACCGAGAACAAGTCCCTCAGGACTGCACAAAATTCCTGACATCACGAGATATGGCAGGCCACCAAAAAGACCGACTCACCAAATCTCTGGTACCAAAAATACCTGGATGACCAGCCAATGCTGAGCAATCAACTTCAGACATCACTCTCTTCCTCCACTGGTCAGGAACATACCATTTTCCCATTGGACAACGCTCAGGTTTATCCTCCTGAAATTCCTCCAGGGCGCGTCTCAAATCGGGCGAAATGGCAGAAAGAACTACCCCCTCACCTAGGATGGTAGTAGGCTCGGTCACAATAAGAGAATCAGCAAAGAAACTCCTAGAAAGGGCATCTGCCTTAACATTCTTAGTGCCTGGAAGAAAAGAGACCACAAAATTAAAAAGCGTGAAAAACAAGGCCCACCTAGCCGGTCTAGGATTCAAGCATTTGGCCGACTCCAGATAAATCAAATTCTTTGTGTTCGGTGAGGACCACAACTTGATGTCTAGCTCCCTCCAACCAATGTATCCACTCTTCAAATGCCCATTTCATGGCCAACAATTCCCGATTCCCCACGTCATAGTTGCATTCAGATGGGGAGAACTTTCGAGAAAAGAAGGCACAGGGTTTCATCTTAGAAGTCACAGGATGTTTTTGGGACAAAACAGCTCCTGCATCAATCTCAGAAGCATCTACCTCCACCTGAAATGTAAGTGAGACATCAGGTTGCCGTGAAACCGGAGCAGAAGTGAATCTCCGCTTAAGCTCCTGAAATGCTGAGATAGCCTCTGGAGACCAATTCAACACATCAGCACCCTTCTTGGTCAGATCAGTCAGTGGTTTGACAATACCAGAAAAATTACCTATAAATTTACAATAGAAATTAGCAAAACCAAAAAACTTCTGGAGAGCCTTCAAAGAAGTGGGCTGAACCCAATCATAAATGGCCTATACCTTGGCCGGGTTCATTTCAATAGTCGACAGAGACAAAATAAATCCCAAAAATGAAATCCTCTGTACACCAAAGAGGCATTTTGATCCCTTAACAAACAGGGAATTGTCCCTCAAAATCCAGAACACAGTCTGGACATGTTCCACATGAGAATCCCAATCACTGGAAAAGATCAAAATATCATCCAGATAGATGATCAAAAACTTATCCACAAAGTCCCGGAAAATATCATTCATAAAGGACTGGAAGACAGAAGGGGCATTAGTGAGCCCAAAAGGCATCACCAGGTACTCAAAATGTCCCTCCGGAGTATTAAACGCCGTCTTCCATTCATCCCGGTGCTTGATGCGAATAAGATTATACGCCCCCCTGAGGTCAAGCTTAGTAAACCAGCAGGCACTTTTAAATCTGGAGAATAAATCAGACATCAGAGGTAACGGGTACTGATATTTAACCGTCATCTTGTTAAGGGAACGATAATCAATACAAGGTCTTAATGAACCATCTTTCTTGGCCACAAAAAACCAAGCACCTAAGGGTGAAGAGGATGATCTAATATGACCATTCTCCAATGACTCCTTAATATAAGATCGCATAGCATCATGTTCGGGTACTGATAAGTTGAAAAGCCGACACTTGGGAAATTTACACCCAGGCATCAACTCAATTGCACAGTCATAACTCCTATGAGGAGGCAAAGACGCAAACTTACTCTCACTAAATACATCAGAAAAATCGGCCAAATAATCAGGAATATCATGAGACTGAGGAGAGGTGGAGAAAACAGGAGTGTCCCTAAGAACACACTGACAACCCCAACTCACCACAGACACAGATTTCCAATCCAAAACTGGGTTATGAGTTTGCAACCAGGGAAAACCCAGAACTATAGTATCATGCAAATTGTGCAGCACCAAAAATTTACAATTTTCTTGATGGTCTGGGGCAACTCGCATTATCACCTGGGTCCAAAACTGAGGTTTATTCTCCGACAAAGGAGTAGCATCAATGCCCCTCAAAGGAATAAGCGTCCACAGAGTTATCATGGGAAAACCACAACGTTTAGCAAAGTCCAAATCCATCAGATTCAAAGATGCTCCTGAATCTACAAAAGCCTTAGCGGAAAATGTGGATAAGGAGCAGATCAGAGTAATTGCCAAAAGAAACTTAGGTTGTAAACTGCCCACAGCAAATGTGTGTGCAAAACATTTCTCTCGTTTAGGGCAGACAGAAATAGTATGAGAGGCGTCTTCACAGAAAAAACAGCTTATTAGGCCTTCTAAACTCCTGATGTTGCGCCCTGGACAAAACCCTGGGAGAAATACAATAGACATGGTTTCATGCAATCAATAAAATTTGTGTATATTTTTCCATGAAACTTTGTGCTGGAGTTCCCTATTGTGGATGTACCTCTTTTTCTTGTTTTTTGCCTAGACAAAACCCTATCACAAAGCATAGGTTCAGATGTTTGTTCAAAAGGTGGCAGCGCCTCCCGTGTAGTTTTACGTTCACGTAAATGCCAATCAACTTGAATGGCTAATGACATAGAATCATCAAGACCAGAGGGAACAGGAAATCCCACCATAACATATTTTACGGTCTCTGATAAACCCTTCCGAAAGAGAGCTGTCAATGCACCATCATTCCATGTAGTAAGGACCGCCCACTTTCGGAATTTTTGACAGTATAACTCTGCAGAATCCTGACCTTGGTTCAATGCCAACAGGGTTTTCTCAGCTTGATCAACAGCATTAGGTTCATCATACAACAACCCCGAGGCTTGAAAAAATGCATCCACATTAGTCAGAATAGGATTTTCAGGTGTCAGAAAAAAAGCCCAATCTTGGGGATCGCCGCGCAGCAAGGAGATGACAATTTTAACCTGCTGCAAAGAGCTCCCCGATGAGTAAGGCTTCAAGGCAAGAAATAATTTACAATTATTCTTAAAATTCAGAAATTTAGACCGATCCCCAGAAAACACATCAGGAGTAGGGATCTTTGGTTCAACAGCATGTGACTGAGTGAGATAGACAGAAATTCCCCGCACTTCAGCAGCGAGCTGCTCAACACGATCAGACAATTGCTTAATCTCCATTAGAGAAAAATCCTCCTATGGCCCCAGAGAAAAAGAGGAATAAATACATATAAAAAAAAATTCTGACCCTTTTTTTTTTTTTAACAATTCTTTCCTGCTTTTGAGTACCCTACAATCTGCGGTATGGCTGGTGATTCTGTTATGATTGGGTCACCGAGGAGGAAAACAAAACCAAGCTAAGTCACAGAAAACCAGAGAGGTTGGTAACTACATGGATTGCAGACCCCTGATCCTAACCACACAACTAACAGCAGCCGTGGAGCATACCTACGATGATTCTAGATGCCTCGTCACAGCCGGAGGACTAAATAAGCCTAAAGCAAGAAAAGCGGAAATCTAAACTGCCCCAGAGCAGACCCCAAAGGAATAGACAGCCCGCACACATGTATTGACGGTGAAACAAGATGAAAGAACAAACAGGTAGGAAAATAGGCTGAGCAAACGATGGGGCCCACACTAACTAGAAAGGACAGGAAAGGAAAGATACTGTCTGCAATCACGCCAAAAAACCCTGCAAAAATGTCCAACACTTCTGATAGCAAAAAAAACCCTGAAGTCACTAGACTTCACCCACTATATCAGCTGTTGTGAGTTCATTTTCCCCTTCATCACTGAGGCCTGGGGAACTCCCTCTTCTGGTAAGGAAAGGTAGTGAGCCTGATTATCAGACACCTGAGACTAACGATGATGACTGGCTGAGTGGAGTCACAGACTGGATATAAGGCTGCCTTGCCCATTCTGCCCTGCGGGTGATTTCTCTGTGGACTCCTAGGACACCAGTCTGATTCCTGCTCCTCTAAGCTAAGTTTTTCTGCTTTGCCTGTTGCATTTGTGTTTAGTTTTTGTTTTCCTTTCCTTTCTGGATTCTGCCATTCCCTGCTGAGGTGAGCTGAATCTCCTTTTGCCTGTAGCTCTGTCTTCAGTATATGCCTGAGTACTGACATAGCTTTTTGAAGCCTGGCGTCTTCAGGGCATTTTTCACTGTCAGCCTGTTGGCTCTTATTTTCATAGGGTTTTTCACGGATTGCAGACAGCAGCCTTCCTGTCCTTTTCTATATAGTTAGTTTGGGCCCCGTCTTTGCTCAGCCTATCTTTCTGTCTGTGTTTGTGTTTTCATCTTGCTTCACCGCCATTATTTGTGGGGGGCTGCCTATTGCTTTGGGGTCTGCTCTGGGGCAGTTTAGATTTCCCCTTTCTTTCTTTAGGCCTATTTATATCTCCGGCTGTGATCGAGGGGTCTAGGGCATCGTAGGAACCCCCCCATGGCTACTGCTAGTTGTGTTGATAAGTTCAGGGGTCTGCAATCCGATAGCTGCCAACTTCTCTGGTTTTCTGGACTTAGCTAGCATTTCTGTTTTTGCCTCCTACGGTGACTCAATCATAACAATCAGCACTCTGGCATATTCTGAGAACAGAGCAAAAAGAGGCCAATCTAATAAGGGACAAAAAGCAAACTGGCACATATAGTAACATAAGAGTGGAAATTCAGCACAGCCCCAGACGGGGCTGGCTGACCACACAAAAACTGAATAGACAGAGCCAAATCAAATGTGAACATTAGAAGAGAAAACTTAGCTTGAGAAGACAGGAACTGAGCTGGAAACCAAGACCTCAGGAGGCAGGAAAAAAATCACCAGCATGGGAATAGGGAGTCGGCTGTCTTAAATCCAGTCTGAGTCTCCAGATGTCCATTCGTCATCCTCATTATCAGGTGGCAAGTCTCTGTTAATTAGATCAGCTTCATTACCTCCTGCCACCACCAGAGGGAGCCCAGAAAGAGAACTCACAGCTCCTCTGTCAGCACAAACAGTTCCCTCACCAGTAACCAGAGGCAGACCAGAAAATGAGTTCACAACAGGCATGCTCAGTAGGAGAAAAGTAGGAGTTAGTCCCAGGAACATCTGCTCGCTGCTGGCTCAAGCATGGTACAATAGCTGAGCCTGGAGGAGAAACCAGATGCCTAGCATTAGTCTGGGCAAGACGCTGGGACCGATGTCTCTGCTGAGCAGAAACCTCTGTGGCCGCATAAGAATGGGAGAGCGCAGAGGTCATGGCTTGAGATTCCCCCTGTGCAGTGGGGGAAACTTGACGCCTAACACTCCCTATAATGGACCAGGATGGTCTAAATGTACAGTATGTAGGGTACAGAATGTAGGATAGAAAGATAGTTTGTTACATTTTAGGGAGACAAGACCTAAGCCCAATTCCCCAAAGCTCCAATCATGCCTGTCATAGCAAAAACTCATGAAGAATCTGGAGGAGAAAATACACCACATCCATCACACAATGTGTAGTGGTCGATGCCACTCTCAATCCCAAGCTTCACTGTGTAAATAACCTAATATCAGGTTTTACTTCAAATGACACCCAGCACCAGGAAAAGATGATGGACATATTAAGCACCACTTGCTAATCTATTCATCAACACCGTTGTGGGAGCACCAGAGAAACTGAATATTGTATATGGACATCAGGTTTACAAATAGTAACCCAGCAATTTCATAGAGAACTGCACACTGGTCTTTCTGATTCCTTCCACCTTTATAGGGCCTCACACCAAAGTAAATGTTACAGAAATCCCTATACACACATGGTACAAACAAGCTTCAGACAGCAATCCCAGACCAAGTGGCAAACCTCATCTCTTAAGGCCCCGTCTCACAAAACAAGATCGTTAGCAAGATCGCTGTTGCGTCACCAATTTTGTGACGCAACAGCTATCTCGCCAGCGATCTCGCTACGTGTGACACATAGCGGCGACCGCGCCCCCCCCCGCTGGATATCGCCGATCGTGCTCGAATGTCCCAGGCCATTTTCTGATCGTTAGCCAGCATCGCTGAGTTTGACGCCAACGAGCGACCTCTTTGGTGACGCAGAACTCAGGGACGCAGGCGTGAGTCGTCAGAATAGCTGCTGTGTGACAAGGTCCCAACGACCGCCGAGGTCGTTATACAGATCGCTGGATCGTTGCTGCGTCGTTGAGTAGATCTGTCTGTTTGACATCTTACTAGCGACCAGGTAGCGACGCACCAGCGATCCTTACGGGTCATATCATTGTCGCGATCGCTAGTGCGTCACTTAGTTTAATGTTACCCATAGAGATGGGAATGGCAAATAAGATGGCAAGCAGCATATTTATTTACTCATTCATAACCCAGATGTGGGATAAGCTAGTAGAGGTGATTGATTACTGAGATGACCAGATCTTCCAGGTCCTCGATGCATCTAACACTATACAGAAACAGCTAATTGTAGTCACTAAGCAACACAACATAATGCTAGACTATCTCAGAGCAAAAGAAGGTGGGATGTGTCAGATCATAGGTCCTACATGTTGTCACTGTATCAACCTTATGGGGAGTCTCCAATTGAGGGCTGATAAATAGAAAATAGACTAAATAAGGGAGAAATGATTTCAGGAACACAAGCAAACAAGTACTCATGTTGGGGAGAAGCATCCTCTTTACTGTTCTCAGCCAATTGGTTCAAGGGTGGTTCACATGGATCATAGAAACCTGTATGCGACTATTATTGTTCTATTTGTTGGAATATGTAGCCACAAAAGAGCTAATATGTGTCAAACACAAAGTAATCAGGTCCAGGTGTAAGGGAAACCTTGTTAAATTGCCCCTGGCCATATATTATGGACCCTAGAAAAGAAAAGATCCATTATTGTGATACAATTATGGGTGTTCAGATAGGGAACTGATGTGAAGCAGGTAAGAAAGTTGTGAGTTAACAAGTAGCGCACTCCTATATCTCTACTGAAATTGCCATAATTGGTCACAAAATATAGGGAGAATGTAAGGGAACAGATTAAATTTTGTTTCTGTGGTATTCATCTTGTCCTATAATTTGTGTCATGGTGATCAACTAACACTGATGGGCGGTTTTGAGGGAATTTTTCCTTTGTCTGTGACACTATTCAAGTGATTAAATGTGCTAATAAAGCAGAAGTCCTAACTAATACACGATACGACGCTGTGCTGTATTGATTTCATCAAGTTCTCCAAAACATACTTTAATATTCGGAGTTCAAAAGGCATAGAAGAGAGTGATTTTCGCTCATAAAGTCAAGATAAAGGTCTGGGGCAGCGCTAGGGTGGCATTTATAAAGTCTTATACTTTGGAATAAATTCATAGAGATATATTTCAATTGCTAAAGACAAACTTAAAAGGGATATCTGGAATTTTGTGAAAAAATAAAAATGTGCCTAAGCCCTAACAGGCAGGCAGTTCCTACCTATCTACCTGTTGTGCCTGTTTTTCCCTGGCACAGAACTTGTCGGCGATTCAGCTGCCTCTGCTGACATCACTTCTACAGAACGGCGGCTTTTTTTCCACCCTGCTAAGTCAATGGCACGTGACTTCCGATGTCTTTCAAATTGACAATTGGCTCCCCCAGTTAGTCAGCAGGGATCTGGATATCAATCAGAATGATGGAAGTCTGTACTGTCAATAGAGTGGAGCGATAAAGAAGCCGCCACTGTGTCGACGTGACATATATATTGAAACAGTCTTGTTATACATTGAATAATAGGAATTGTCCGGTAGAGAAGTCATATTGATTAAAAGATTTAAATAATCGCAAATGGAAGGTTTTATTGAAGAAAAAATCAATTTTATTTGATAAAAGCTTAAGAGATGGAAACAACTTGTGGTGTCACATAAATGTAGTCATTTCATGTATGATGTCCACTTCTATTCCCAGTCATGTCTTCATTTCTGTATTTACAAGTTTACAACTATAAAGTCTCCTCACATGCCCGTCATGCTCACAGACAAGAATTTATGTAAAAACCTTAAAGACAGCAGAGAAGAGAGGCTCCACCCATGAAGAGAACAGAGCAGGTAGGCTCCACCTATCAATACAATGGAGGAGCAAGGCTCCACCCATGAGGAGAACAAAGCAAGAAGGTGCCACTCCACCCTTAAAAAGAAGAAGGCATAAAGACTATACAAATGAAGAGAATTAAGAATGGAAATTCCACCTATGAAGACAACAGACCATGGCACTTACATTCACAAAACAAATAAAGCAAAGAGACTCCACCCAGGTATACTAAATCAGATATGAAGGATAAACCACAGCATTGAGTTAAGTAGTGAAAATGAAAATATTATTTTGAGCATAGCATGTGGGATTGTGTTTAATTGGTTAATTTTGGGATGTGAATGTTTAGGTTCTGCTCTCCTTTTTCAGGAAGCCTAGAACAGCCATGAAATCAAAATACAATTAGAATTTCAGTGGTACAAAAGACAGAATTATGAGATAAGAAATTAGACATTTCACAGTAGAATTTAAACATTTTATTCCAGAACTTTTACTTTTCATCTCCAAATGGTGACTTTACTTTAAATTTATTAGATTTCATCTCCGAATTTTGACTTTTTATCTCAGAATTTTAAAATGATATCTCAGTATTCTGACTTCTCATCTCAGAATTTTACATTTATCTCAGAATTGTTTTTACCTGAACATTTTAACATTTTATCTCAGAATTTTTACTAATTTTCTTAAGATTTTGACTGTTTATCTCAGAATGTTGAAAGTACCTCTTGGAATTTTAAGAGCTAGTACGCTAGTAGGATTTTGGCATGCGCTGAGCACTTTTGAAGGTGCGCCCGTGTGCGCCGAATGCAGCATGTTGCATTTCGGCGCACCTTCAAAAATGCGCAGCGCACGCCAAAATCCTACTAGCGCATGGCCAGCGCACGATCTGCGCACCCTATGCTAAAGATAGGGTGCGCAGATCGCAAACGTCCATGTGCGATAGTAGGCGGCAATGACCAGATGGGGCGGGCAGGGAGCCGGCAGGGGGTGGGGCTTAGCGGTGCCGTGCGCTGCGTGGAATAAACGCTAGTGTGAAACTAGCCAAACTGTGGGCATCCACAGTGCCTCTTCTGATTAGTAGCCCGGTACAATGTCATGCATGCATCATGTTGCAACAATGGTTTCATGCTGGGAATATAAAGCATAAGTGGAGCCCGACATTCCAGATGTTTGGAGGTAGTTTGCAGGGCTTCCATCTGATGTGGCCACTGGACGACAAAATGAATTCACTCATATCTGATAAGCCATGACATCTCAAGTTACAGAGGAAATATTTCTTGAATAAAATATATTAAAACATCAACTTTAGGGACATGTTTTATAAGAAAAATGTAAAATACAAAAATAATAATAGAAAAATTAGACTAGTCAACTAAGAAGAACTCAAATAAAATCCCACCAACATTTCCAAGAAGTCCTTCAACTTTTTTTTGCAGGCTGAGATGGTTTCTAAATGTTTACGATTTACTAATTAGAAGGATAGAAAACACTTAATGAATTGGGGGTTTTTTTTATAAGGGTGAGTCTGTTTGAATATAGTAAAAGGTGAAATTGAGATTTGAGAAATGAATGAAAACCACATTGGAAGTAAAGGTCTTCTTCATTTGGTCTCAATGACAATTAAACATTCTTAGAAACGTTGTTTTTTGTTTTTTGTTGATAAAGATGACGTATAACGAATGGAGTAATGGCGAACTACACATTAATATGGAGACAAAAACTTTCCAAGTCCTGTTAATAATATGTGTGGGAAGTAATAGTAGATTCATACATGTAAAATATATGACATACAACACTAAAAATAGGATCATAGTTTTTATAGCACAAAAGTGAATGTCTAAGTTTGGGCTTCCAAAACTTGTCCCATTGCATCTCATATTTCTAATGTGCATCCGGAGAGACTGAATTAACAAGAAAATTGCTGCAAAAAAAATTACCAGCGGGGGAAGAGAACCCAAGAGAAACAGCCGGAACATATTATGTGTATTGTCATGGACCGTGTCTTTGGTGAAGGTCGTGTTTTCCACTAAACCATAGGTAGTTTCTAGGAGTTCAGGATCTAAAACATGCCAAACAAATGGAACACTGAAAGCTACAGAAATTGGCAGAGATGCAAGAAGGAACCAATGGACCACAGAGGCGATATGGGTCTTCAGGAAGATGAACCACTTATAGCTGCAGTTTGCAATCTTCAAACAATAAAAAACACACAAAATGGTAGAAAACCAAAGGTTAAAGTGGTTCCATAACACGGTCAGCACCAGCATGAATGTATTAAGAATTAAACTCTGAAATAAATGAGGGAAAAACAACAACAGAAGATTGAGTAACAGCTCGTGGAGAAGAAGAAAACATCTGATAGTCACGATGCAGCTCAGGATTTTATCACAGGTTTCAAGAGTTTTCTGTGTTTTCCAGTTATTGAAATTAGTAGCCATGATGAACACATTTATTAAGATGCCTGCCGTACACTGGGCAAGAAGCAGAGCCACAAAACTATGGAGCAGGTAAAAGTCCATCGTCTTCAGGCTGGGTCTTTTCCTTAGATGTTTGATGTAGACAGAGATCTGACCATAGATATCTGCTCTAGGCTGTGTGTCTTCTAAGGTCTATCGGGCTGTTTTATGTTGTTCTTACTCCTATTACATATGAAAATCAAACCAACACATTTTATGCAAACCCTTCTAGACTTTTTCTGAACACCTGTTCGTTCTATCGGTGGACCACAAAATATATTCCTGTAGTTTAAACAAATGAAGCTGAAATTAAAAACGGCCAAAAAGCTTCAATAGCAGCTGTCGGGATGTTTATTTGGCCAATAGCCATACCTTACACTCTGCCACCCCGTGCATGTGCAAGCTTCATTTAGAGAGTGTGCATATGTTCTCAATAAATTAACAACCAAAAAATAAAATAGTGCAAGTAGGTCTCATAAAACATAACTTTTATTAAAAATAATAACGATGTATGCTCAATGCTTTTATTGATGGTCCTAGGCTTGTAGAAGGTGTTTATTATCTGGCAAACTAATATTAATGTACTAATGACACCAGATCTAGTAGGTTGTGTTCTTTTTACACACTATTAGTATTAATATTAGCTCCAGCATGGAGAGATAATCAAGTTTAAGTATTTGTGAGTATCTGTTTTGCGCAAGGAAAAAAAGAATGAAAAAAATCTGATGCTTATTTTATTTTTTTTTTATTTTTGTGTTCAACTGTTTCATGCAATGTCATTTTTTAAGTGACCCACTGATTTGCTGGGCAATACATAGTAAGTGCACCCCATTTTCTTCTTTGACTTATTGGTCCACCAATCCACCAATTTGTTTTATTATCAAAGATGGCTGTCAAGTTTTCAGACTAAATTATAGCATGGGCATATTCTGGAGGGCGGGTGGGGAATATATCACTGGGAAGGCGAGCCATTGGGCTACCTAATTTGGCATGTCTCCCCAGTGACCGTATTTTGCGCCCCCCCCTTCCCCATACTGGTATTTGGCACTTATCTGAGCCAGCTGTCAAGCGGACAGCTAGCTCAGAGATAGTGTAGTGCGCTACTTCCCAGCCATCATCTGTAATCGCGTTTCACAGATGCGAGTACAATTAAAAACCAGCCAGTCAGCACTTACAGGTCACGGCAATGTCAGCAGCATGATCAGCTCATCTGATCATGCTGCTGATGTCATGTATTCAATGGGAATTTGCAGTTAAAACTCTGCGCTGCCGCAAAGATAAATTCCAGGAGAGAGATGTCATAGATTCACAGTGACTTTATTCAACGCGTTTCAGGGGTCTAATGCCCCCTTCATCAGGAATTACCACACAGTATGTACACATGGTCCCCCAGCTTGGAGAGCTGTCCCTCGCAGAGGAGTTGTCTCCGGATGCTCCAGTTCCCAAAATCTGGTCTGCACCAGACGGTAAAGTGTCTGCAGATGATGACGATTTTCTCGGACCCAGGTGGACACCTCCCTCCGTGGGTAGTCCTCCTCTGGATCCAACTCCAGCTCAGTAATCTCCCTTCCTGACCAGCCGAACAACAGGGTATATGGAGTATAACCGGTGGTGCGATGTATTTGGTTGTTGTACACCCACACTATCTCAGCTACAAATTCAGACCACCGGACTTTTCGGTCTTCTTCCAGTGTCCTTAACATTTAAATCAGAGTACGGTTGAACCGCTCACAGACCCCATTTCCCTGAGGGTGGTAAGAGATTTTTTGATCTGATACAGGCGACGTAATTCTTCCATCACTCACTCAAGAAAACAGGCACCTTGATCGGAGTGTATTCTCTTCGGGCAACCATACACCTGAATGAAATTCATGCAGATGTCATGTGCAGTGGATTCGGCGGTTTGACCACGTGTCAGAGTCACATTGGCAAACTTTGTAAAGTGGTCCATCATCAGTAGACAATGTTCATAACCTTGGTGAGCCGGGCCTATCGTCACATAATCTATCATCAGTACTTCCAGAAGAGCAGAGGTAACAATAGTCTGTGTGTGGGCTCTGTGCTCCGGAGGTTTCGCTAATTCGCAGCTCCTACAGAGCCTAAAAGTGTCTTCTACCACGGCCTTCAGTCAAGGATGATAAAATAGCTTTTGTAGCCACTGAAAAGTCTTCTCCTGACCAAAATGAGCTATTCTCTCATGTACCTCTGTAGCCACATTAGACAGCAGCGCTTCGGGGATCAGCACCTGCCAGGTGATACCCAGCTCCCATTGAAGTTGGATCTTCCGAAACAAAAGCCCATTCTTCAGTTGGAGCCTTTCCCTCTGTCGAAGGATCTTTAGAGTCCCTGGAGATAGGGCGTTTCTCTCTCTCTGGCTGGGAAGTTGCTTCAGCGCTACCCACTGTCTCAGTTGAGCAAGTCCACCATATTCTTGCTGTAATCGGACTCACTCATCACAGGACTGTCCCCACATGTATTCTCATGACGCTGCTTGTACCTGCTCCTGCGTAGCTGCCAACGTCCTGGCAGAATCCCGGAATTCAGGGACCTTTTCAGCCTCTAGGTCTTCATCTCAATTAGGTCCAGGTTTCTCATGTGTCACTCTGGATAAGGTGTCTGCATGAGTATTCTCAGCTCCTCTCTTTTAGGTGATATTATATCGAAATTTGGCCATCCGAGCCACCCAGCGCTGCTCCAGAGTTCCCAGTCTCACGTTTTCCAGATGTGCCAAAGGGTTATTGTCAGTGCATAAGAGGACATCCGAGCCGGACAAGTATTCCGCAAACCTCTCCGTCACGGCCCACACTAATGCCAACAGCTCCAGTTTGAATGAACTGTAGTTGTCTGGATTCCTTTCAGAGTCATGAAGAGACCGACTTGCATAGGCGATTACTCGTTCTTTTCCTTCTTGAATCTGGGACAACGCAGCTCCGAGTCCATGCAGTCTTCCATCAGTGTGGAGAATGAATGGCTAAGAGAAGTCAGCATAGGCTAACACTGGCACTTCAGGCAAAGCCACCTTCAGAGTGTGAAATGCTTTCTCCTGGCGTTCTCCCCTCAGAATAGTTCTGTTTTTTTGTGCCAGACGGTACCCCTTTCAAAAGTTCTAACAGTGGGTTCACTATGCGAGTAAAGTTCTTTACGAATCGCCAATAATACCCGGTAAGCCCCAAGAAGGCCCGTACATCTTACATAGTCTTCAGGGTAGGTCAATCCAGTACCGCAGCAATTTTCTCCCGGGACGGTCTCACTCCTTCAGAAGAGACAACATGTCCTAGGTACTCAATCTGGGTGTGAAACAGATAACATTTCTGAGGCTTCACTGTAAGAGGGTCAGGACATAGCCCTGTAAATGTTGATAATGCTGTTTGTTTGTACATGATTGCCATATTTGAATGTCCCGTATTTATGTAACTGTGCATATTGTCTAAGCTGTATATATGTGTTTTATTGCCAAATTATTATATGTTAGGGACAGTGCAGTTAGTAAAAAGGACACTAGATGAGGGCACTGAGCACATTCATAATAGAGCACAGCTTTTAGGACATTTTAGAGTTAATTAGAGGAGTGATAGCTGGGAACTAGTGTGAGAGATTTCCTGGTTGATAGTCAGTCGGGGGTGGACCCCTGGTGCGGCTCAGACGGTCCTGTGCCTGAGCTGTGTAGCTGCCACACAAAGTGTGAAGTGAATCCCTAGCCATCCATAGTAGATGTGGGAGAATTGTGCAGAGCAGAGAAGAAGTGTATGGTATCTGCAGCAGTGAAAAAGCCAGTGAAGAAGTCACTAAGGAGATGTCAACCTAAGGGGTACTTCACACTAAGCGAGATCGCTAGCAAGATCGCTGATGCATCACCAATTTTGCAACGCAACAGCGACCTCGCCAGCGATCTCGTTTAGTGTGACACTTAGCAGCGACCAGGCCCCCGCTGTGATGTCACTGATCGTGCTCGAATGTCCTGGGTCATTTTTTGATCGCTGGTGTCCCGCTGGCCAGCATACATCACTGTGTTTGAAACCGACGCGCGATCTCGTTAGCGACTCAGAAATCATGGACGCAGGCGGGAGTCGTCAGAATCGCTGCTGTGTGACACTAAGCCACGCACCAGCAATCCCGCCAAGATCGTTGCTGCGTCATTGGGTAAATTTGACTGTTTGACAGCTTACTAGCGACCTCTTAGCGACGCACCAGTGATCCTTACCAGGTCGTATCGTTGTTGGGATCGCTGGTGCGTCGCTTAGTGTAACGGTACCCTTAGTCTGGGTGCTGATGAAGTAGTCAAGTGGGCCACCAGTGAGTGCTCGGGCAGGATAACCAAAAAGGGGTGGACGACCTAGTAGACGAGTATTTCCATGTCTAGACTGAAGTCGGTTCCAGGGAGAGAGGTCGAAATGCCGTTTTCACCGGGCTCCTCGCCCTGTAGTGACTTTGTGGTCCATTCTGGTGTAGCTGAAGAAACTAGGGAAAGCTGAGAAGATGTATTGCTGGTACCGTGTCAAGTGTGCTAATGGTGTATTGGATGTGCTGTGTCCTGAGGAAAATAAATCTGATTTTTTGAAGTTATCCTGGGCTCTGCCGCCGATCCTTTGAACTCCAGGAGGAATGCGGGATGCACCAGGGAAGAAGCAGCTGCCAGCACAGTAAGTAGAGACTGTGCTGATGGGTCCATCACCCAACCGTTCTATTGCATCACTTTCAAACCATGTCTTTGCAGACAGCTCAGCACCTGTTCCAGAGATGTTCCTCGAGCGAGGCGGCATGCACGATTATATCATCCAGATAGATGATAGTGGCCTCAAAGTTCAGGTCGCACAAACATCTCTCCATCAGTCACTGGAAAGTTCCGTGAGCGTAGGCCAGGCCAAACAGCATCCGGTTGAATTTGTATAGTCCCATCGGGAGTATAAAAGTCGTCTTTGCTCGGTCGTGCTCGGACATCGGCACTTGCCAATAGCCACTGGCTAGATCCAACGATGAGAAGTATTTTGCGCTCCCGAGGGCAGACAAAGACTCTTCAATCCTTGGTAGCGGATATGAATCTCACATGGTGCAGGCGTTCAGTTTACGATAATCCACACAAAATCGCAAAGTTCCTACTTTTTTTTTCGCACCAGCACGATGGGAGCAGCCCACAGGCTTTGGCTTTCCCGAATAACACCATTCTGTAGAATCTGTGCCAGCATCTCTTTTACCTCTTGGTACATTTGTGGTGGAATTTGTCGGTATTGCTCTCTTATAGGTGCGGCAGTTCCAGTTGGAATCTCATGAGTGATTCATAGAATCATAGAATCATAGAATCGTAGAGTTGGAAGGGACCTCCTGGGCCATCTGGTCCAACCCCCTGCTCAAAGCAGGATTCGCTAAATCATCCCAGTCAGATGTCTGTCCAGCATCTGTTTGAAGACTTCCATTGAAGGAGAACTCACCACTTCTCGTGGCAGCCTGTTCCACTCATTGATCACTCTAACTGTCAAAAAGTTTTTTCTAATATCTAATCTGTGTCTCCTCCCATTCAGTTTCATCCCATTGCTTCTAGTCTTTCCTTGTGCAAATGAGAATAAAGTTGATCCTTCTACAATGTGACAGCCCTTTAGATATTTGTAGACAGCTATTAAGTCTTCTCTCAGTCTTCTCTTTTGCAAACTAAACATTCCCAAATCCTGCAACCTTTCCTCATAAGACAGGGTTTGCAGACCAGTCACCATTCTGGTCGCTCTTTTCTGAACTTGCTCCAGTTTGTTGATGTCTTTTTTAAAATGTGGTGCCCAAAACTGGACACAATATTCCAGATGAGGTCTGACCAAAGAGGAGTAAAGGGAAATAATGACTTCACGTGATCTAGACTGTATGCTTCTGTTAATACATCCTAGAATTGCATGTGCCTTTTTTGCTGCTGCATCACACTGTTGACTCATATTCAGTCTGTGATCTATTAGTATACCCAAGTCTTTTTCACATGTGCTGTCACTTAGCCCTATTCCTCCCATTCTGTATATGCTTTTTTCATTTTTATTGCCCAGATGTAGTACTTTGCATTTCTCCCTGTTAAAAACCATTCTGTTAGTTGCTGCCCACTTCTCCAGTTTATTTATATCTTTTTGAATTCTCTCTCTCTCTTCTCTAGTATTAGCTATCCCTCCTAGCTTTGTGTCATCAGCAAATTTAATCAGTTTACCCTCAATTCCTTCATCTAAATAGTTGATAAAGATGTTGAACAATACAGGGCCCAGGACAGAGCCCTGTGGTACCCCACTTGAGACATTCTTCCAACTGGATGTGCAGCCATTTACGACCACTCTTTGGGTCCGATCACTAAGCCAGTTATGAATCCACCTAACAGTTGCCTTGTCCATTCCATACTTAGTCATTTTTTCTATAAGGATTGTATGAGAGACTTTGTCAAATGCTTTGCTGAAGTCAAGATATACTATATCTACAGCATTTCCTTGATCCACCCAATCAGTGATTCCATCATAGAAGGAAATTAAGTTAGTCTGACATGACTTATTAGTTACAAACCCATGCTGACTCTGTTTAATCACTTCATTCTTATCCAGGTACTGACATACATGTTGTTTAATAATTTGTTCAAAAATCTTTCCTGGTATAGAAGTCAGACTCACCGGCCTATAGTTGCCTGGGTCCACCTTCTTCCCCTTTTTGAAGATAGGAACAACATTTGCTCTTCTCCAGTCTTCTGGCACTTCTCCTGTTCTCCAAGAATTTTCAAAGATTATGGAGAGGGGTTCAAAAATTTCTTCTGCTATCTCCTTCAGTACTCTGGGGTGTAATTCATCTGGACCTGGAGACTTGAATTCATTTAGGTTAGCTAAGTGTTTCCTCACTATCTTTCTGTTTATAGATATCCTGGATTCTTCTATTCCCTTAATAGGACAGTGAAGAACAGTTGATGTTACATTTCCTTTCTGAGAGGAAACAGATGCAAAATAGGAATTTAAAAGTTCAGTCTTCTCAACATCCTGTCTTACCATTTCATCATTTTCATCCTGTAAAAATCCTATAGCATCTTTGACTTTTCTTTTACTTTTGACATATCCCCAAAATCCTTTATTATTGCTTTTGACATCTCTTGCAAGCCTCAATTCATTTTCAGCTTTAGATAATCTGATTTGTGCCCTGCAGGTTCTGCAGACAGCATTATATTCTTCTTTAGATATGCCTCCCTCTTTCCATTTTATAAACATTTTTTTCTTCCTTTTTAGCATGTGCTTAAGTTCTGTGTTCATCCATCCTGGTTTCCTTAAATGCTTCCTATTCTTCCCTCTTTTCGGAATTGTTAACAACTGTGCTTTGAGAATTTCATTTTTCAAGATTTCCCATCCTTCCTGGACATTTTTGTCTTTAAGGATATCCAGCCATTGGATCCCTCCAATTCTCTTTCTGAATCCCTTAAAATCTGCCTTTCTGAAATCTAACCTTGACGTCTGAGTCTTCACAGGTCTTCCGCCTCTAGTTATCCAAAATTCTAAAATAGCATGGCCGCTACCTCCTAGGGTCCCAGCCACTTTTACCTCCTCAACCATTTCCTCCCTGTTTATAAGGATTAGATCCAAGGTAGCAGTTCCCCTTGTTTTCTCCCCTACCTTTTGGAAGATAAAGTTGTCAGCAAGAGAGGATAAGAATTTCCTTGACCTGTTAGTTTTGCCTGAGAGAGATTCCCAACAAATGTCAGGATAGTTGAAATCTCCCATGACAACTATGTCATATTTTTTGGAGAACTTGGCCATTTGATGCATAAAGATTGCCGTAGTGTACCCGATATCGTCCTCATGGCGTGCAAAATCATCCCGATATCACCCTAATAGCGCTTCTACCTGCTGGACCTGTTGTGATGTAAGTTCTGACAGTTCAGCCCGCATTTGTTCCAGTATACGGCGCCCCTCTCACAGGTGTTGAGGCTTTGCTACCGAAGACGTGTCCACCGCCACGGTCCAAGGATCTCCCTGTTTCAATTGTACTGCCTGTGGTGGTATCAATTCTTCTGGCATGCCCAGAATTTGTGCTACTTCACTCCTGGGTGGGAGCATTATATTACTTTCTCCCAGATTAACACATCGTACAGGGACCGTCCCGTCGTGCACAATAGCTAAAGTCTGCGCAATCATGAGCCCTGGAGATAGCTGCTCTAAAGCTGGCTCTAACTGTATCTCAACTCCTTCCAGAGGGGTACAAGCCCAGATTGACAGAGTAAGCACAGTTTGGCCCAAGGGCAGAACAAGATTGGCTGAGGATGGAACGATCACTCTTCCCAACATCTTCCCATCACTAGAGGTCTCCTGGGCTTGGGCCACACGGATTAGTTGTTGAAACACTCGCTTTTGGGGGGTGCTAGGGCTCCACTGTTTCAGAAACACATCTGGGGACTCGTAGATGAGAAGACTTCTGAATTCCCTCAACACGTTCATCCCTAGAGTGACAGCATGTCCGTTATCCGCGCCACCGGTGGTTAGCACCACTCCTTTTCTACCCAGGTCTTAACCACAGACAGTGATTTGCATCCAAACCACCCCCGTGACCGAGATGGGCAAGTGATTAGCTGCAGTAACCTTTATCACTGGGCCTCATTCAGACTGCATTGCCTCGTGGAAGTGTCGTGGGAAATATGTTTCAGGCATCGTGGTCACCTGCGAACCAGTATCCACCAGACAGCGAACCGCCCGACCATCCATTTCGGCCCAGATGAGAGGACACATGGAAACTAAATTTGTGGGACTTCTGATACTCCTTCTTGACTGTTCAGGTTCCAGGCGGCCTCCTAGTTCAACAGATGGCGTTAGAGAGGCCTACATCGTCGTGAACACCCCCGAGCCAAATATCCAATTTCACTGCAGTTGTAGCATGTAGGGGGTGAAATTGGACATTCTCGTCAGGACATTCTTGTTTCACGATGAGGCTCAGGACCAGTTCTGCCCCCTAGGTGGGTTTGATGATGCTGTTGGTCTTCTTTTTGACTCTGCTAAGTCTTCCCGTATATCCTGGATTTCTTTTGGCAACTCTTCCACCCATCTTGGTTCAGTGGCAATTGTCACAGATACCTCTCTGCTCCAGACCTTCCCCGCCGGGACTGTCACCCCCTGTTCTTGCTCATGCATGCGCGCTTCACTCCCTACTTCAGAAAAGGTCATGCGCACGTTTACTCGCAAGCGCTCTCACATGGCCTATTTCTGCAACACGTCTTGAAAGCCTGTCATCGACTGATCCCGCAGCACTATGACAGTAGACCCTATGCCTACTCTGTCTTTCCTAGTAATGGCAGTATGGATCTCCTGTAGCACGTTCATGTACTGAGTCACTGTCTCCCCTCCTTTTGAACCCGGCGAAATAAGCGTATAAGTAACTCCCCTACGTAAACGTGGTCTCCATGGATTTCCACCAGTATTTGTAACACCTTACTAAAAGTGTCTCATTCCCAGGGGGGTCTTAGCATGACAGAATCCCTCGCCTCACCATCTAAAGCCAACATAGCTACCTCAGCTTCTAATGCAGGGGTCATGGGGTGCATCCTCATCATCCCCTGATCCACTCCGTCCAGCTCCATAGCATGGTATTGCTCCCAGTAAACTTCGTGAGGTGGCTCAACATCGCCCCCAGGGATATGCTAGATCTAGGGCCCACCCCAACTGCTTGATCTGCCGCCTCCGTGCTGTTGGACTGCATCCTGCTGACTAAGCCAAATGTGAGCAGATTGTGGGATGCAGTGACGGGCAGGAGGCAGAGCAAGAGTTAACAGTTTTATTCACAGAGGAGTTCTCCATGCAGGGAGGTGATGGGTAAATCAGGAGAATGGCAAGAGGAATAGGCACGGTATAAGGGCGGGATAAAATAACAACGGCAATAGATAAAGCAACTGTTAATGAGGGGTTAAACTTATCAGTCCGACAGGTTCCTGACTGCAGAGTCCTAAATTCCAACGGTGGCGCCTTCGCAACTGGCGCATGATGATTCCGGGGTCATCCTGAAGAAGTTGAGGATCCGGTTGCCCACGGTGGCGACAAGTCCTCACTGACTTGTTGGGGGTCCTGGATCTGGATTCATCATGCGGAGTGAAAAGTAGTCTGTGACACTGCCAGAGTGTAACTCAGCTTGACAGTAAACCAGGGGTGAGGGAGGACACAGTTTTATACCAGTCACCCGGTCTGTCTTCGGCGGCACGCGCACAGCAAAAACCGGCCCAGAATGTTTGGCACCTTCGATTACAGGGGCCAATGGGCATACAGCAGGTCTCCGCTCACAGTCACTGTCCTTGGCAGAAGAGAATCTATGGCGCAGGCCTGCGCCGTCATGTTGCTCGGAGGACGGAGCACCAAACTTCCCCTGCCGCACGCCCTGTCTTCTCGCCAAGTGCCTCCTTGCCTTTCCCGCGCCCAGGATTTTTTAGCTTAGACGCGCCCCCTGCTATCAAGTGCAAAAGTCAGTCCGGGACAACAATAGTGACAGCCCCGACAGTTCCAGAACCAGCGCAAGAGAGGTACCTCCGGTCCGTTGCATCTTCTTATACATGCACTGAGTGCATGAGATGAAAAACATTTACCCCTGGTGGGTATACATATATATAAAAGAATTTTCAAGGTAGACCTCTAAAAAGTGTCAATGCGGGCATCACAAACACCAATAAAAAATTTACAGCGAAGGTAGCATGATCACCCTGTTGATATGGTGGTGGAGAAGGAGGAGGATACAAAAAAGACAAAATCTTGAAGCCTATACCCATGTTTGAGTGGGAAGAGGTGCATGGGAATAGACCAGAAAATAAAAATTAAAAAACATTAGATTTGACTTTATGTTCCGCTGCTGTCATCCGGAGTGGAGTACAGAAGTCTGGCCCAATTCAGTCCTTGTTCATTAAAATAAAAAGTCAGTCTGTTAGCATTTTCAGTTAACAGGAGGATGCGCCTGTTGGTTATACTACTAAAAACCTGCTCTGACAAAACGCTGGTGGTAGGGGAGGCCAGGATCTCCAAGGCATAGAGAGACAGTGCATGCCACGTGTCCAGCTTGGTTACTCAATAGTTGTAAGACACAAAGGAATCTCGGAAAATGCTGGTACGATGAGCAAGGCACTCCTTCAGCATTTTCCAAAACTTTTCCCTCCTTGTCAGAGTACCCTGCGCATCAGGACCTGGGCGATGGGAAGGTCTGAGAAAACTGTCCCAGACCTTTGGGAGTGTTCCTCTGCTTCTGCTGCATCTCATGTGCATCTTTCTAATCTCCACTCCTTGGTTGAATGCTGCACTGGGACAAGGACATGGACGTGGTTGCTGGTAATGGTTGCAAGTGTGCAACGACAAGTGCAGGCAGGGAGCATCTTCACCTACAACATGGACAGATGTAGAATAGAACAGGAGAAGAGGCACTGGTGTTACCCATAGACATTGTTTCTGGACCGTGGCTTATGTAGTAGGGTGCTTTGCTGTCAAGTGCCTGAGCATGCTGGTGGTGATCAGGTTGCTAGTTGTGCTGCCCCTGCTGATGCTGGCATAGCAGATGTTGCAAATGGCATTTTTTGGCTTATCTGGACTCTCTTAAAAAGCGCTAGACTTGTGAACACCTAAACCTTGGCTTAGCAACTTCACTCGTGTTGGTGCTCTGGGGAACAGTTGCCCACCTTGTGTCTTTGGCCACCCCACTGCCTCTTCCTGCCTGTTGTGGTGCTGTGGAACCCTCCGCCTGTGCGCTGCTGTCTTTGCTCTGCATGTCACCTTCCCAAATTAGGTCAGTGACTTCATCATCCACCACCTCATCTTCCACTTCCACACCCTGATACGCCTCCTGACTTGCAGGCATAACAACACCACTTGTTGGCAAATGTGTCTCATCATCCTCTACCTCTTGCAACAGTAATTGCATTTTGCCAAAATCCACTTTTTGTGAGAGTGGCTGCTCAAATATTTTGGAAACGCTATATATGACGCAGTGCAAGAGGCCTGAATCTATAAATGGAAATGTGAACAGCTCTCCGGAGTGTCCAAGTGTGGGATCACTTGTCTCAGGGCACTCGGCATAGTGGGAGGAACGAGGATCTGGGTGAGAATTATGTAGTCCAGAATCACGGCTACTGAGACTGGACCATGTGGTAGACTGATTGGTGGTGGAAAAATGACTGGAAGCATTATCTGCTATCCATCCAACAACCTTTTCACACTGATCTGCTTTCAAGAGTGGTGTTCCATGCGTCCCTACAAAGTAGGACAGGAAGTTAGATCGACATGTTGTGTGTGTGTTTGTTGTGCTCTCGTGGCAGGCACAGTTTAATCTTGCCCATGGCACCAGCCTCTGCGCTCACCATCAGCATCACGTCCACTTCCCTATCCCTTACCACGTGTCTTCCCCATTTTAAATTATGTATGATATATCCCTATTGAGAAAACATAACAGACAGTATCACAATGTCAGAAAAATTTGCCCACTACAGATGGACGTATAAGACTGCAATATCAATGTAGTAATGCAATTTTTTTTATCAAACTATTTATTTTGGGGGGAGGGGTTGTGGCCCATCTGTAGCACAATAAATGCTGTATGAAATTTCAAAGCTCAAAAAAATTGTGGTAATACAATGCAGGAAAATGTGCACACCTCAGATGGACATATGAGACTGCAGTATCTGGGTCACCCTCTCACACCCAGGGCAGCGGGGTACTCGGTACCGGGCCGGTGTCAAGGTGGGAATGTGCCACAGCAGCGGTGACCCGGTCCGTGGCCCTGGGCACCTAATATCAATGGCGGTGATGTTAATGGTGTTAAAGTCTATTAGAATAGTTCGTGATGCCACCTGTGGTGTTTGGCAAGTAAGATGTTGAGCCAACACTGCATGCAGATCTGCTGGGACTGATGGTGTGGTGCAGCAAAGATGGTGTAGCTCCCCACAGGTGGAGCTGTAGTCCCAGGGCAGTGTAGGTGCAATGGATGAGGAGAGGCGCAGAATGGTATGGAGGCTGGTACCCAGGTGTAGTGGTGTGGGCATAACTGGAGGACACCCGAATATGCGGTTCCAAAGCTTTACTCACTGTTTGCAGTTCACTCAACTGCCTGCCTCCGTACCGTGTTCACCAGGTCAGGGCTCCAGCCACCCTCCAGGCAGGATAGGATTCTCCCTTCCACACTCTGCCAACATGTACCTTACTGAGCGACTCCTCCAATGTGCCTTTAGGTGCGAAGCACTCCAGTACTTAGTTACCCTGGAATGCCTCTCTCTAGGTGTTCCTAGTCTTTACTTGTATGACAGACAGCTGTAGCCTGCTTCGGGGACTCCTCACTGCATCCCGGCTCTCTATTTAGTTGCTGTTGTGTCCCAAGTCTATGATGGGAGCAAGCCGTTAGCAGCTCACTACTCCTTCGGTGTCTGTTGCCGGACATAAAGATCCAATCAACCTCGGGGACCGGGCCCCGGCCTTTGCGCTCTCTGGACTGGAAGGGTTCTCTATCTTTCTTCAACCAGCTTCCCACCGTCCTTCTATTCTCCTTCGCTCCAATCTGTTCTCTCTCTCTTATGGAAGGTTAGGTTATCAATCTTATCAGTCTCTTTCTCTGGTCTTTCTCGTGCCAGCAGCCCAGATTACTGGGACCTGCTGCAGCACGTCCTTCAGACACCCATCTTCTCTCTTCTCTCTCCAACTAACCAACCCCTCTCTCTAACTCTCACTCTTCCTACTCTTTTATATCATCTCACTCCACCCGCCTCCCAGCACATCTCGTGTTACAAAGCAGGGTTCCACGAGGGGTGCTCTGCTATCCCCCAGCTTGAAGCTGTTAGAGGCCCCACTGAACTATCCTGTGTGTGGAATGCAGGTGTGGAGCGTGGTCAGGAGTTCCCCTCTTACCTGGATTGTGGGGAACTACACCTTAGGAGAAGGTTCAGTACCTCTGTGGCGACTGAAGCCTCAGGGGCGCCACATATCAATATAGCAATACAATTGTGATGCAGCCAAGTCTGGCTGCATGCTTTTGACATACAATTGCTGCATTAAAAATGGTGTATAATATTTCCCTGCCTATAACAATTTGCAGGATTAAGAACAAAAAGAATATTATTAGCCCTGATCAGGGGTTTTGGTATGAGTTGCAGGCTGCAGCATAAAGGACGTACAATTCACCCTGTCCTGTCCTATACGATCCCTTCAGGACAATCTCTCCCTAAGTGCTGCTAACAGCAGTATTTCTATTGATTATCATTAGCCCTAAGAAGGTGTCATGCTCGGGATGGGAAAGTCCGGCAGAAAGAACAATACACACAAACAGGATGGAAAAAAGAAGAGGAAGGCCATAACAGTAGGGATCAAGGGATGGGGCACCTCCTAACAACAACCTGTGCCTATCCTCAAGCTCCCCTAATGCCCTATGCAGGTCCTTCCCCCCGCCGCCTAGACCCTAGCTGTCACCTCACAATACCCTGACTAGTGCAATGGACGGCAAGGACGCAAGCCTCACCACAGCATGGTATCAACACGGGGTAGTGAATGACATGAGACAGACAAGGAAAGGAAAAATTATACTGTACTTAGCTCCAGCCTCTGCTGCCAAGCTCCACACAGCAGAAGATACAGAACCAGGACCCCAAACTCCTCAGAAGCAGCAGATACACCGCTGGCACCAGAGAGCTCCAAACTTCTAGGTTGGTCTTCAGAGACAAACTCTATTACCATAGTCAGCTGATGCGTCATGTGAATATTTAAAGGATGGACCACCACCACCCACATTAGCTGACCAGCAACAAAGCAGCTGCCAGCGAGGAAACTGACATTAACCCTTGCTGGCCCAAAAGCAAAAATAACTTTTAAATTAAAGCAGAAACAGAGCTGTCACAACTCAAAAAATGAATTATGACAGAAGGGCTGTTGTATTTCACAGAAATATAAATGTGGCTGAATCCCTGCCTAATATGCAGGTACAATTCTGTCCCTCTCTCACCAGCATCTCTCCCTATTTTGCCTGTATCCAGGGTACAGTGTGAAGAGCATGGCATCACAGGTTTTGTATAGACCTGATGAATCTTTGCAACCAATCAATCACAGTAATGCCACAACTAGGATGGCTGCGGAATTACAGTGACTCACAGGCGATCTCCACAGGTTCATTGGCTATCTAAAAAGTGCCAAACATGCAGGGTGGGGACTCGAGCTTGTGTGCAAGCATTAAAAAATCCTTACCCAGTAGCGAGCATTCCAAGAACACTGATGCTCACTCATCACTACTGTATGTATATGAGACAGGATTATTAAATGTGCCACAATATGTTTTCTGTAGTAATCTGATTTCCGAGAAAGTGTCTTAACATGGAAGCTTGTACCGCACATTGGCTCCACCAGCAAGAGAGGTTCCCAAATGTGCCGAGGGATATTCTATTCAAAACTTTATTCAAAAAGTTTGTTTAGTCCAGCAAATTATTAGGGTCATCCATCCTTGCATTAATTATAGAGGAGGCACTAAAATCTCAATACGAAAATAATTTCTTCTTCATTGAAGAAGAGAGACGCTGGTAGCAATAAGGTTCCTGGTTAGACACCAGCCAGGGTGATATCTACATGGAGCCTGTCCTGGATCTGTATGGGTTTTCTACAGGCACTTTGGTTCACATCCAACCCAAGAACCATGCTAGTCTGCAATGCTCATTATCTAAGGACATTTTTCCTCAAATGTATATATTTGGTGTGATGGTGTGATAGGCTATGTGGATATCATTTAGTGTATATTTCTATTTCACTTATGTTCATAGTGTTTTTCTTGTATGTCTATAGCCTGACTGTATCTGTCTCTTAATGACCCCCTGTAGTTCTTTAATCCCCAAGGCTCCTTTGTTCTCCTCTGGGAGGCCTGGAAACCACCCCAACCTGTTTGACTACCCCTGGACACAAGGAAGGGGGTGGGGAGAACAGGAGCTGGTCAAGTCAGTTCCTGTGTGGAGAGGATTGTGTAAAGACTGCACTTCAGAGAGAAGGACCCATTTTATCCTCTGGTGCTAGAGTTTTGGAATCTCGTCTCCCTGGACATTTTATCCTGTTACTGGACTGCATTCTTGTTCTGCACTATTGTATCCTCAGTGTAGTGGATTGTTTATGGACCTTCTAATTTTGCCTGTAATAAAGGTCTTGGGATTGTTCACCCTTCCCTCGCTCTGTTGATTGTGTGGTATCGGAGAAGGACCCCGTGACATTTGATATATGGGAAAGATGGATTTTGAGACTTAAAGTTGTTGTCCAGAATTTGACATCCTCCACCTCCCTTCTAAAACTAAGCTTTATAAAGTTCGACTGTATCAAAACTGAAAAGTCTATCAAATTTTTGTTGTATTTAGTGAGTGCAGAGCTTCAGACCAGTCATAAACATTCTGACAGTCAAGGATATGGGAAAAAAACATTTGATAAGCAGAGAATAAAGACTTTTCAAGAGAAGAATCACATGGCCGTAAAATTTGGATGAGAATTGCAACACAATGCTCGGCATTAAACAATTGAATTTAGTTGTTGATCTTAGAGAGGTCCAATATTAATTATTGGTATCACCTTCAACTATTGATAATTACTGTATTTTATTGATTTTTTTGTTATTGATAACGTTAAACAATTTTTGTTCTCAAGTCCTCAGACAGTTCTCGTGTCCTCATTCTGTTCTCTATGCTTAGTGTGGCACACACAGACACACAATGCAAAGATTAAGTCAACTTCTCTTTTTATCTCGTTTCTGGTGTGGTTTTCATATTTCCCACACCTGTTACTTGCCACAGGTGAGTCTGAATGAGTATCACATGCTTGAAACAGTTTTCTAATATTTCTACACAGGAGGCTATGTACGTGTATTAAACTATAAGGGATGCAGAATGTCTGCTCAGCCCATGAACCTGGAGCCTAAGGGTGAAAATAAGGTTTTTCTATACAAATTAAAGAGATTAATAGTATATATTATTCACAATACTGGAGTGTCCATATAAAGAGTATTTAAGTGTTAGTGTGGTTCCCCAATCATTTATGGTGGAAGGATGAGCATACACACATTGCCATTGAATTGTTTTACTCACACAAAATCAATAAGCTTGATGGTTACAAAATTCTACATGAAGCAATGAGCTTGATGGTTGCAAGTTTAGAAATTAGGAAATATCTTGAGCAAATTAAGTAAATTTGAGTGTAAACAACAATGAGCTGACTTCTGTGACATTTGTCGCCATCCTGCTGGCAGTCTCCTCAGCAGCTCCTCCTATACTTTGACACTGACTTTGTGTCACTGCCTGCAGCTTAGAATAGGTTCTTTCTCAGCCACAAATCTAGGCAGGGACATCCTATAAATCCTGTGGTAAAAACAGTGAGCAAATACTCTAAGTAGGTAAATAAAGAGTAACCATGCATGTAAATAACATAGGGTGCTTAGTTATCACTATTTTGATCAAAACAAGCGTAAAATCCATCCTACTGCAAAAAGGTGTTCCCAATGAGGGCACGCCCGTCCCTCACTTTTTGGGCTGTGCATTTTGTCTAAATAGTGTTGGTATGTCGCGTTGGGATGGCTTTTATGCTTTTAGTGACATGTACTACTACTATTTACTGACTGCAGAGGATTTGCTAATTACCTTTTTTACTGGCCATAGTGTGAATGTGCCTCTACACATTGCACTTAAATCGATAGGTGTGCAGGCCCATTCTTTGGTTTTGCTTTAGGAAAGTCCTGCAGTTGCTTGCCTGACAATTCCTGTACACTTATGGCCTATTGTTTACAGTTACGAGACACAAATCTTCACCTTTAGCAACTAGTCTATTCAATACATCTGGTTTGGCACCATTTTTCCCACACAGGCATCAGCTTTCAGGTTCCCTTGGGGGTAATCTCTTTGTCCTGTTAAAGACTAATGTCTGCACTATTGATGATAATAATAATAATAATAATAATAATAATAACTTTATTTCTATAGTGCCGACATATTCCACAGCACTTTACATTTCAGAGGGGACTTGTACAGACGTTAGACATTACAGCATAACAATAATCACATAGATCATAACAGATACCAAGAGGAATGAGGGCCCTGCTCGCAAGCTTACAATCTATGAGGAAAAAAGGTAGACACGAAAGGTGGGTAGTAACAGTTGCCCTGATTGTATGGACCAGCCGTAATGTTAAGCGTGTAACAGTACAGATGCAGAGGGCTAATGGATGCATAAAGCATGTGGGAACATGATGCGGGGAACCTGGTTATGGTAAAACTTTTGACTGGGCCACCCAGGGATAGTTAGGTTAATGTGTTGAGGCGGTAGGCCAGTCTGAATAGATGAGCTTTTAGGCACGCTTAAAATTGTAGGGATTGGGGACTAAACGTATTGACCTGGATAGTGCTTTCCAAAGAACTGGTGCAGCACGTGTAAAGTCTTGGAGACGGGAGTGGGAGGTTCTGATTATTGAGGATGCTAACCTCAGGTCATCAGCAGAACGGAGGGCACGGGTAGGGTGGTAGACTGAGATGAGGGAGGAGATGTAGGGTGGTGCTGAGCCTACTACATTATCTACATTGATGCCTATATTATCTGCTCCTCTCTGTCTTGGCAATACTGGTCCTCTAGTGGTGGCACTGGCATGTGGATCACCCCCAGGACTGTGGGATACTCGTTACTGGGCTGGTATCTTAAAGGGATATGTCGCAGTGCCGGTGACCTGGTCCGTGGCCCTGGGTGTCCAATGTAAAATGGGTGGACTGAAAATAGAGTTTATAGTTAGGTAGTTCGTGACGCCACCTGTGGTGCTCGGCAATGAAGGTGTTAAGCCGACACTGCGGTGCATATCCTCTGGGACAGATGGTGGGGCGCAGCAAAGATGTGATAGCTCTCCACAGGTAGAGCTGTAGTCCCAGGGCAGTAAAAGAAATAGGTGTTGGGGTAGATGGTGTAGTGTTAGGCACAGAGATGTAGCAGTGCTGAGTAAGTTGGCGCAGGAGAAAGACAATGACACAGCTGAGTGCAGTTCCAATTGTTTTACTCACGTTTCTGGCACAGACAGGTGCCCGCTTCAATGCTGCAGTCTCCAGGTCAGGGGCTCAGCCAACTCCCAGGCGGATGGATTAACCCTTCCAGCACTTCCTTCCAAATGTGCCTTTTCTGAACGACTCCTCTCTAGAGCTAATCTGAAGTACTTGAAGTTCTGAATTACACTCAAGTTCCTCCTTCTCGATGTTACTTAAACGCCACTCGCATGACAGGTGGCTGTAGCCTGCTTCGGGGACTCATACAATCATGTCCCGGCTCATACAACATTGCCACTGTGTCTTCGAGTCTTTGGTGGGAATAAAGCGGTCACAACTTCTATTCCACCGATTTCTGCTGTAGGATCATTAGTATCACACACAGCCTCGGATACCGGCGCCTGGCCTTGGAGCATTAAACTTAGGAAAGGGCTCTGCACTAGCCCCAATCCCCAGTCTCTCTCCTCCTCATGTTCCGTTCTTATCTATCTTCCTTCTGAACAACTGATCCTTCTTTCTTCTCTTCCCTTGACAACAGCTCCAGCTCACAGGAGGCTGCTGCTAACACGTCCTCTCACTATCCCCCGCCGGGGATTATCACTGTCGAGAGTCCTTATCTCCGCTCCCCCTGCAGGGAACTTCTGCCTTCCTCCCCCTCTCAGGGGATTCTGACCTAACTTCCTGTCAGCTTTCCCCTCTTAGTGTTTCTAAGCTCCACCCACCACCCAGCACCCTTCATGAACCAAAGCAGCTGCCATAAAGGGTGCTCTGCTGTCCTAAGGTGTCTGTGCTGGATGTAGGTGTTGGAGTCTGGTTAGGTGTTACCATCTTACCTGGGGAGTGGAATACTACCCCTCAGGAGGAGGTGCAGTACCTCTGTGGCGACTGAACCGTGTGAGGCGCCACAAATGTTGATGGGCTAGTCTTCTTTTCCTGCGACAGAGTACCTAGACTGGTGCACAGGCTGAAACTTTTGAATATTCCTCTGGCCTCCTCTGAAGATTTGCATTATGTGTCCCTGTCTATATCCCATACTGGATACTGGTCTTATAATTTGAGAAGAACACCACTATAGAAGCTCACTAAACTTTTGGATAGTTCTTCAATGAACTGTCAGTATATGTCCATGTTCTGCTCTTTTTGGTAAAACAAGTAATAATGAAGATTTTTTGGCGTGTGTTCTTAAAACTTTTTTACATTTAAACAGGACCTGTCACCAGATAAAATGTGACTAGCTTTTCATCTAAATTTTATTCTTGTTGTTTTCCTTTGTATTCACATTTTTTCTAAACTCCACCAAAGATATGGACCGTTTTAATTAATGTTCATTTTTATGGTCTTTACCAATGGGGTAGTGCTCACAGGTTAATAAATGCAGAGCACCATAAATATACACCCCAGAGGATCCTATAAGCACTTACTGACCATAACACTTACCACTTAATTATTATTATTATAGCGTCATTTATTCCATGGTGCTTTACATGTAAAAAGGTGTATACATAAGTGAAAACAATTATTATAGTCTTGAACAACACAAGTCACCAATTGGTACAAGAGGAGAGAGGGCATTGCCCACGAGGGCTCACAATCTACAAGGGATGGATGAGGATACAGTAGGCGAGGGTAGAGCTGGTCGTGCAGTGGTTTGGTGGATCGGTGGTTACTGCAGATTGTAGGCTTGTCGGAAGAGGTGGTTCTTCAGGTTCCTTTTGAAGGTTTCCATGGTAGATGAGAGTCTGATATGTTGGGGTACAGAATTCCAGAGCAGAGAGGACACACGGGAGAAATCTTGTCTGCGATGATGGGAAGAGGAGATAGGAGGAGAGTAGACAAGGAGATCTTGTGAGGATCAGAGGTTGCGTGCAGGTAAATCCCAGGAGACTAGGTCACAATTGTATGGAGGAGACAGGATGTGGATGGCTTTGCATGCCATGGTTAGGGTTTTGAACTGCAGTCTCTGGGTACTGGGGAGCCAGTGAATGGACTGACAGAGGGGAGAGTCCAGGGAACGGCAGGGGGGACAGGTTAGTCAGGTAGCAGAGTTTAGAATAGATTGGAAGGGTGCGAGAGTGTTAGAGGGGAGGCAACAGAGCAGGAGGTTGCAGTAGTCGAGGTGGGAGATGATGAGGGCATGCACTAGTGTTTTTGCTGATTCTTGGTTAAGGAATGTGCATATCTGGGAAATATTTTTGAGCTATAGTGAGAAGGAGGTGGAAAGGGATAAATAAAAAGGTCTATATCTCCAGAACTATAAGGTATGTTTAAAAAAAATATCAATTTATTCAAGGGAGAAGCCGGAATAAAATAAGCCAAATCTGGTCACTTTAGACCTTGTGACAGATCCTCTTTAATCTATAAGCTGAAAATAAATCATAAACTAACCTGAACTATTCTCTAATGTCAGAACATTCCTAATTATTCATTCTTGATTGAATAAATTAACTTCTTGTGTAGTATGGATGTAAAAGTGGAAAAAACTTTGAAATGCTCTTCGCAGCTTTGAGATGCTGAAACTCAAGTAAGCCGAATGGAGGACTGGCGTAGCGGTTGTAAGGATTGAGCATAAAATGATCCAGGCGCTATTATGTTTGACTATCCCGGAGGTTGTCAAATTTACAATGATGTAGTACGAGACATACTGTATAAGAAGATGAAACAAGCCGTGCTTCTTAAAATTCTGAAATGAGATTCCAAGTTTAGGTTCTGGAAAATTCCACTTTCTTGCATTGTCCTGGTGTGAAACCAAATGGACTTAATAAGAAGGACAACTGAGACACAACACAGGACAAGTGGTGGAAAAGAGGAAAAATTGTAAATGAGGATTAAGTTGACAAAATTTGTGACTTTTAAGAGGACACCCAAGGTAATGTTGGACGAAGCCAAGTTGTCTTTTGTGAAGACACACCAACCTACGGGGAGAGTAGAAGACAGTGAAGCCAAGAGAGACCAAACAATGAACCATGGAACCAACTTGGAGATCCTTGTCTTTATGTACATGAATAAGGAGTTATTGTAAATAGTAATCTTCACGCAATAATAGACCGAGAGTATAGTCCCGAACCAGATGCTGCAGTAGACGAAAAACAGGCGGACCACCAGGACAAATTCACTAATGTGGAACTGTAAATGTGGGAAGAATGTGATTGAAAAGTTAATCACAAATACCGTCAACAGCAAGGAGGATCTGGAGAGAGCCAAACATAGCAAGATCTGGTCACTAGGATGGAGCTGCCAATGTTTCTTCCACTCGATCCAGGTGGCAATGACAATAAACCCATTAATTTTGATGCCAAATAAAATTTCTACAAAGAGAAAAGAGGAGAAGACAACATAGAGGGTGGAATCCATTGTCCTTCCTTCTGTCTTGGTTCAGCTTCTCAAGTTATCCTGCTAACTCAATGGTGTTAAAGGGTTGGTGCTTAGCTTCTGGAATGAACAGTTCTGGATCAAAGCAGACGCTAGACTAAAATAATTTTCTCCGGGTTTTATCATTTACATTGAATATCCACCACCTTGTTGTGGAATTGATGAAGATGCAAATGATAATCATATCTGCGAGGATGTTTTGCATGAAATTTGTTAGTCTGAAAATGTACCAAATTCACCACCAGCCTTTATCTTATGTGTTAGGTTTTCGAAACTAAATACATGATCCTTCCAAAAAGAACATTTATTTTAATAGAGGATCTCAGTGGGATATTCTACAAAAATAACATGGGAATCAAATTTCAGAGGTCAAAGATAGGACTCAAACCAGTGAGTTATTTCTGCACTCTATGGAGGCAAAGTTTTTGCAAATTTCTTGCAAAATGGCCCAAGGTGCCAATATAAAAACTGAAGATTTAATTTAACCCCCTCCTGCACCACAACTTATATGTATTTTGCAGGGATGGATCTGCCTCCAGCATCCACAGCTTCCACTGCAACAGTTCAGCTATATAAAATCCTGACCATAAATGTCTTACATGATTTGGTCAATACTGACCACGGTATATAAGGAGTTTGATAAAGGAAGAGCAATATCTCTGTCATTCCATTGAGTGTCAATTGGTTTTTATGGGATCCAAAAGGTCTAACAATGGCTTTCATGTCTTCCAAGAATGGGAATCTATTAGATCCTGTCAGAGGCCAAATCTAGTAGTCTGCTTGATTGTATATTACTGACAGGCAGACATAATACACTGTACTATGCAAGTAGTGCACTGTATCATCTAAACAATAAAATAATGCATGTTCAAATCCCCTTGTTAGACAAGTAAAAAAAAGCAACGAAAAATGACAAAATACTGTTTTGGTTTATAGAAAAAAAAAAAGAAAATAATATTGTATAAAACTTTTACTTTAATTATCCAGCGCTGTCTTTTCATCACTAGTAGAGATGAGAGGGTAAATCCGCGGAGGTTTGACTTTGAATTGAATTTCCTGAAATTCACAGGTACCCACAAATTTGAATACTCTAAGATTCGATTCCCAAGGATCAACCTCCCCAAAAAATTCCCATTGCCAATTCACACACTACTGAAAGCTCAGAGAGCAAGCTAATGATGTAAGATGTGGCCGTGCAGACTTCCCCATAGTGCCCTGCACATGACATGGTCTAGTGCTGACAATCATAGCCTGTATGAAAAGCAAAGGCTGGCTAAATAGCGGCATTTTATGCTTGTACAGTGTAGGGAAAGGAAGTCAGAGCGCACAGCTTATTCCACTTAGTGATAGAAAAAGTCCTAATCTGTTTCTGGTGTACTACTGCAGTGCTGAAGAACAGTGAAATGGAAGGTTAAGTCTCAGTTTGGTAATAATAATCCAATGATTCAAGTGATATTTAGGGAAGTGCTGAACCTGTGTAGTCAATTAGTGTGACTGTGAATTGATTGATCTGTAATACACTGCAATAAATGCTCATCCTACCTCCTACTCTGTAGGTATCCGTCAATGCTCTTGGGACCCTACTCTTCTCCATCTATACTCTTGGCTTTGGACTACTCATAAAGTCCCATGGCTTCCACTACCAGCTATACCCTGATGATACTCAGATCTACCTCTCTGGCCCAGATGTCACATCTCTGGTGTCCAGAATCCCAGAGTGTCTATCTGCCATATCCTCCTTCTTCTCATCACTCTTCCTAAAGCTCAATATGGGCAAAACTGAGCTCACCATCATTCCTCTATCTCACCTAACTTCCCTACCTAATGTATCTATCACAATAAATGACATCACACTTACCCCTATAACAGAAGTCCACTGCCTCGGCGTAACCCTCAATTCTACAATGTCCTTCAAACCACAATTCTAGTTCTCACCACCTCCTGCCACCGCTAACTCAAATATATTTCCAGAATCCGTCCTTTCCTCAAACAGGAATCTACTAAAATGTTAGTGCATGCTCTCATCATCTCCTGCCTCAACACCTGCAATATTCTCCTCTGTGGCCTCCCTGCTAACACTCTCGCACCTCCCAGTCCGCCCTTAATTCTACTGCCTGTCTAATCCACCACTCTCCTCATTATTCCTCCAATTCTCCACTCTGCAAATCCCTTCATTGGTTCCCATATCCCCAACATTTCGACTTCAAAGTATTAACACTGACCTACAAAGCCGTCTATAATCTGTCTCTTCCATATATCTCTGAGCTGATATCCCGAAATCTTTTCACATATAATCTCTGGTCCTCCTTAGACCTCCTTCTCTCCTTCACACTTATATGTACCTCACACAATTTCCTCCAAGCCTTCTCCTGAGCATCCCCCATACTCTGGCGCCCCCTGGTGAAGGCTAAGCCGAAACGCGCGTTGGGGTGGGTGCAGGTCTCAGGGCATCACCATTATTATATAGATAAGATCAGCTGTGCTGTGGCGTCCTATGATTACTATATATACACACTTATCTTTATATGGGCCAGCGCATTGCATAAGGTCAGTCTATATAGCGATATATATATTTAATGGATCCTTACTATCTATATGGATTTTGATGTGTTTAGTATTCTTTGATGCCCTGTATAAATCTGTACCCTTTTGGTACTTTGTTTGTCTATGCACATTTGCACTTTATGTCTCTCCCATGTTTGTGTTCTTTTTTGATGAAATAATAATAAATCTTTGACTTTTATAAAAAAAAAGTGGGCTTTTTTGATCGTAGTTTCTTCTCTATGTGTCAGTTTTGTATACGATTAGCTCCATATATATAGTCCTATTTTTTTGCACCAATATGTGTTATCATTATGCATTGACTATTGATTTACTATAATGGTGCGTGGTTTATTGCTGTGTGCGTGTCAGACATTTTTATAGTGCAAAACCACAGAACCATCAGAATTAGAACATCGGTCTAAAATAAAAATAAATATAAATATATAGCTGTGTGTGTACTTGTGCTGATGCTCGCGAAAAAAAACAACAAAATACTACTGAGAAGAATGGACACTTACCGAAAAAGATGAAATTGATGGTAGCTGCAGAGGCTGATTAACATGAGCGGTGTGCCAGTGATGGTCTAAAAATGCAGAGCCGCAAAGGGTAAATGAACTGAGCGTGTTCCGTAGGACCCAGGAGTACACGCCGTAGTAGCTAGTTCAGGTAGATACCGACAGTGGTAACCTGAGCTCAATCTGGGGAGGTAACACCGCAGGAAATCCGTGCACAATAGGCGTCCCTCCAGATAGAGAATGTGTGCGTGAGGCACGGTGGAGAACGAGAAGTAAGAAGTGCGGGGCAGGGAGAGTTCCGGCCGGAAGCATTGCTGCATCAAAAGTAAAAGGTAGGATGTAAAAAAAAATAAAAAATAATGTTATTCTCACCTTCCGACGGCCCGATCTTCTTCCCGCCTCTCTCCACGCTCCCAGTAATCCTTAGCGCGAATGACCCCGGTGACGTCGCAGCCTCGCGTGACCACGATGACGTCGCGTCTCGCGAAACCACGATGACGTCGCGTCTCGCTATGCCGTGAGGTCATCGAGGTCATTCGCGCAAAGGATTTCTGGGACCGGAAGATGCCGGGAGCGTGGAGAGCGGCGCGAAGAAGATCGGCAGCCGTCGGAAGGTGAATAGAACCCGATTTTTTATTTTAATTCTTTTTTTTTACAGGGATATAGTACCCAGAGCCTGGAGGAGGATCTCCTCTTCTCCGGACCGTGGGTACCATCCACACATTTTCTGCTTACTTTTCGCTTGGTGGGCACAGCCACATGCAGAAAGTAAGCAGAACAATGCATACCTATGGGTGCGGGATCGCCGCGAATCCACAAAATTAATGAGCAAGCTGGGTTTTTTACCGCATAGCAATTCCGCCTCGGAAAAAAACGCAGCATTAGCACAGCATTGCGGAATCCCATAGGAATGCATGGGATGCTTATTTTTCGCGTTTTCGCGGCAACATCGCGCGTTTAAAACTGCCGCGAAAATGCAAATAAACCGCGACGTGTGAACGCAGCCTAAAGGAGATATCCGGAATTTTAACCACTTCACGTCATTTGGAGTGTGTCAGTAAGGCACTCTTCAAAAAAATCATAATTTTCTATTGGTTTGAAAAATAGCGTATCTTTATCTAGCAGTTGTGCAACTGGCACAAAGCCTACATAGATACACAAACATGACTATTTACCTGTAATTTATGTCAGTCTGATGTTGCCGTGTATAATCAAGCAGTGATCTCCTGTGATCTCCAAAAAAAAGCCACGCATTGCTAGATACAGTGAATTTGTACATAAGACCTTTGTAAGGGTACTTGTGAAAAATAAAGTCAGTATTTTTTGGTTTCACAAGCATAACGCAATGAAGATGAGAAAGAGGGACGTTAAGGGACGTGGATGTGGTGGTGCCCACCAAGGCCATGTGACAGATCCGAAGGTGATTGTGTCCCATTCTAGGTTTCTGTCAAAATTTAGTGAGCGCGCTACACCACTAACAAACCCAGACAAGTGCGAGGATGTTGTGGGTTGGATGGTAGACAAAGGCTCCAGTGTATTAATAAGCAGCATCACGAAGTCTTCCACACTGTCCAGTCTCAGTAGCCAAGAGGCTGGGCCTCTGAATCCCCAACCTGGTCCACCTTCCTCCCACCATCGAGTCCCAGGAGACATATGACCCCAACACTAGCCACTCTTGAGGAGATGTTTAAGCTCCCTTGCAATTTGTCAGACCTCTCAACGTGCACCATTAAACAGGGTCATGAGGAGGTAGAGTGCAGTGATGCCCAAACATTGGAGCACCCACAGCCAGGAGAAATGCATGTTGGAGAAGTTCTATTCATGTCTGAAGAGGTGGAGGATAATCATGAAGCACAGTTACCATCAGGTCAGCCTCAAATCGCAGTGATAATGTGCATGGCCCACGTGCTGAACTTGGTTGTACAGTGGTTTTTAAAAATATAACCTGACTTGCCTGACCTACGTGACAAGGTACGGTGTGTGAGCACATATTTCTGAAAGTCATCTCAGTTTTTCGTCGGTCTATCTTCGCTGCAGCAGCACTTTAATTTGCCTCGTCACCGACTGATTTGTCACGTGCCTACTCGCTGAACTTCAACCTTCCATATGTTGGCAAGGCTTAGTGAGCAGCAGACAGCAGTGTCTGAATTCCAGCGTCTCAATGCCTGTCAGAGTTACACTCAGCCCGCACACATTGGCGAGTGGGTGTGGATCGCTGACATATGTGAGGTTCTTCAAAACTTTGAGCGCTGCACCAAGATGTGAGTGCAGATGACGCGATTATGAGCATAACCATCCCACTGCTCTTTATATTAAATTACTATATCTATATAGATAGATAGAAAGATAGATAATAGATGCACACGTGGTCAAAATTTTTGGTTCCCCTTGTTTAATGACAGAAGAAAAACCACAATGGTGACAGAAATAACTTGAATCTGACAAAAGTAATAAAAAAAAACTATGAAAATGAACAAATGAAAGTCAGAAATTGCTTTTCAACCATGCTTCCACAGATTTTTTAAAATGTGTAGTGAGTGGAGGTGAGATAGTGGAGCAGCTGTTGGTTCCAGAACCCTAACTGCGGAGGGTTTTAAACATGGCCCATTCGTATGTTTTGGGGGGTCATCTGGGGGTAGAGAAAACTCAGGAGAGAGTAATGTGGAGTTTCTAGTTGCCAGGATGTTACCGGGAGATCCTAAATTACTGTAGGTCCTGCCCCACCTGCCAGATAACTGCTCCCTCTTCTCACTTCTGAAGTCCCTTAGTCCCGATAACTCAAGAAGGTCATTGAGAAAGACGGTCGAGACTGGGACTATCCACTTCTATTTCTGCTCTTCTCCATCAGAAAAGTTCCTCCTCATTGAGCAAGTTGCCTAGTTGCAGGAGAGGATAGGGTACGTAATGCATATCGTGAAGGAGTATCTTCTCCAAACACAGGAGGGACAGGTAAGGGTATATAACCGATCAGCAAGTGCTTATTCCCCTGGTGGAGAGCAAGTTCCTAGCGAAGTGACAAGGCCCGTACGAGGTGATGAAAAAACTGGAAGCCACACTAGAAGGAAGCCACACCAAGTATATCATGTGAACTTGCTCAAACCATGGCGAGATCGGGAATCGCTGCAAGCTCCCTTGCCTGGGAGCCTGTCCTGAAGCCAAAGTAGTGGAGGTCACAATTGCAGAGACTCTAACGCCAGCCCAGAAGCTACAGTGTTGGGAAATGCTGAAGCAGAACCGTGACCTATTCTTGGAGTTGCCAGGGTGCACACAGGTGGTGGAGCATGACGTGTTAACAGAGCTGCATGTAAGTGTGAACCTTAAGCCCACTTTGGAACTCGCAGCTCTCCGGCGCCCCCCCTTACCCTCAGGTCAGTCAGGGAACTATACCTTGGATAATTGGACGCTGGCCGGCTGCTTCAATGATTACTGGCCTCCTGGCATGCTGCAGTGAGGGAATTATAAAATACTCTGGCAGCAGCCACTCCAACTAGCTTATAAAATCCCTTACGTCACTCTCAGCATTGCCCAGGGCCCAGACCACACTTCGCCGCCACCAGCTCCAGATTTCTCTGATTAGTTTATTAACTTAAGAGAGGGGTTCGAAGCCAACCCAATTCAGTAGCGTAATTATCTTAAAGGCACGTAAGTTCGTTTTTAGAGCATGGAGACAGAGCTAATAAGTTTTATAGTTTATTCCCAAAGACGGCCAGGGTTACAAAGATAAAACGGTTTTACAAAGTTGAGACATTAGATATGTACAACGCAAATATAATATAAGCGGGATTAAAATAGAGATTAACACTTACATTCACTTAGATGGACTTAGGCGGACCATGTGGGGAGGCGGGGCCAGACGTCTCCCTGCATCTGGGATCCTAGCAGCATGTGATCTCCAGCAAGAGTGACCAATTTTAGGGAGGGAATACCTTATCCCTTTGGGTTTGTGACATCACTAGAGGGGCAGTCTGGTGAGGGTCCTCCCCCTGCTCTTGGAGTTACAATTCTGACTACAAAACTTATAACTATATCTCGCAGAGGGTACCTCATATAAACACGCACATAGTATCCTTTTCTTTAGCCTGTCAAAGAGCATAAATCAAAACCAAACATGCGGTAATTATGTCACACCGTTTAGGAGAAATCCATTTCTTGGATTCCATCGGGGCTAGACCTTAGCAAGAACCACTGTAGTGAAGCCGGATTGGGGTACGTCGCAGAAATGTCCGTTTAGTTTTTCTGTCGTGAACGGGGTCCGAACTATGGCTTCTCTAATATCTCCCATACTTGAATTTGCCGCATGGTGAGGACAAAGAACATTCTTTCCACTTAGCTAATTAACATTCCTTAGCTGGAGAGAGGGAAATGTTGGCACAGGAAGTGTCTGGTGTCCTGTTACAGATGCAGGCACAGAGCTGCAATGTGTGTGAGCTGTGGGGGAAGAAGGGGGGGTCGCAGCTATGTGACAGGCAGAAGTCTCATCTGTAGTGTAATACTCAGGGAACCTTAGGTCATATCTTACAGTATCATTACAAGGAGATTTCCAAGTTCCAAGATTCTGCCAGGACGGCGGTAGCTATGCAGGAACAGGTGCAAGTGTTGGCCCAGGAGGGTGTCCTGCGATGATCCCATGATGAGTGGGTTCGGTTACAGCACGAACACGGGGAACTTGTCCAACTGAGACAGTCGGTGATGTTTTAGCAACTTCCCTGTCAAGGAGAGAGAAATGCCCTATCTCCAGATACTCTGCAGATTCTTCGACAATGGAAAAGACTCCAAATGAGAAATGGACTGCAGTTCAACAACAACGGGAACTGGGTGTCACCTGGCAAGTGGTAATTCTGGAGAAGCTGTTACCTAAGGTGGCCACAGAGGTGCATGAGAGGGGAGCACACTTCAGCCAAGAGAAAACTTTCCAGTGGTTACAACAATTAGTTTACCATCCGCATCTGAAGGCCGTAGTGGAAGAGACCTGCAAGCGATGCAGGAGTTGTGAGTTGGCAAAAACACCAGTGCAGAGAGCTCCCACAAAAACCATCGTGACTTCTGCTCCCCTGGAGGTGCTAATGATAGACTATCTGACTATTGGGCTGGCTCATCAAGGGTACAAGCATTGTCTGGTAATGACGTTCCACTTCACAAAATTCGCTGTCGTGACCCAAACACGTGATCAGACTGCTGAATCCACCGCGCATGCCATCTGTAAGAATTTAATTCAAGTCGACGGCTGCACAAAGCGAATTCATTCTGACCAGTCTGTTTCCTAGGGAAAGTGATGGAAGAATTACACCATCTGTACCAGATCGAGAAGTCTCGCACAATGTTGTATCATCCTCAGGGAAATGGAGCCTGTGAACGGTTCAACCACACTCTAATTCAAATGCTGAGAACAGTGGAAGAAGACCAGAAGGCTCTATGGCCTGAGTTCCTAGCTGAATTAGCATGGTTGTACAACAACCAAACACATCGAACCCCTGGTTATACTATGTATACCTTGCTATTTGGTCGTTCAGGGAAAGAGATCACCGAGCTGGAGTTGGATCCAGAGGAGGACTACCCACGGATGGTTGTGTCCTCCAGGGTTAGAGACTCTGCATCGCCTGGTGCGGACCCGATTCCAGGAGTTAGAACATGCAGAAAGAACTCGGGGGACAGATCTCCAAGCTGGGGACCGTGTACTAATATGAGAAAAATGTCCTCGAGAAAAACTGGAGAACCGGTGGGACAGAAAGCCGAATCGGGTGAAACGGCAAATCAACTCCGAAAGGCCCGTGTACGAAATTCAACCTGAAGGGGGAGAGAACTCCGCTACTCATATAATTCACCGGAATATGCTTCGGCCCTGTCTGTCAAAGGATCCTGTCCGTGGAAGAGGTGCAAGATGCTCCTGAAGTACCTCCACCAGTCGTAGTGGATTGTGAAGAGGAAGAAAGTCCTGAACGGTCACCCGAAGATTTACGGGAGGGACAAGTACCTGAAGTTCCCGAGGAGTCTGCCCCAGTGGAAACCGATGTGCTACCGCCTCCCCCTATGCAACCTGACTCAACCACCCAAGGTGACTCAATTACTCATTCTAACTTACGGTGCTGCGAACAAACAACAGCCGGAATACCCCCCAACCAATACAATCAAGAGCAATTTATTTGGCAGCAAACTGTCCAAGAAAAAGAAGACTGTCAACGCATGTTACAAGAACACTCGCTCGTAGAATTGTGGCGCCCCTGAGCGTTCAGTCGCCACAGAGGCACTGCACCTCCTCCTGAGGTGTGGTGCCCCACCATTCAGGTAAGGTGGAGACTCCTGACCACACTCCAACACCTGCATCCCACACAACATAGTAGTGTAGCAAAGCACCCTTTGGTGGCTCCCTGCTTGGAACACGAAGCGTGCTGGGAGGTGGGTGGAGTTAGTTGGCAACAAAAGAGCGGGAAGAGTTTTAAGATTTAGTTAGTCAGTCAGTCTGACAGAGTGTGTGGAGGAGTGAAGATCCACTGAGTGGGATGGATGAAGGAAGTGCTGCAGCCAACCTCAGTGACCTGGGTCCGCTGGCACAGGAAGGAGACATTGATGGAAAGCCTGACTCTCTCCATAAGAAAGAAGAATTAGTACGGAACGTAAGGAGAGGAGGACTAAGGATTAGGGTTAGAGCAGAACCCTTCTGAAGGTCACAGCGCATGGCCGGGGTCCGGTCCCCGAGGTTGTATGGATACTAATGGTCCTGCGACAGACACCGGAGGAATAGAAGTTGTCACCACTTTATTCCCACACAAGACTTGGGGGCACAACAGCAACGAGAGTGAGCCGGGACTTAGTAGCAAGGAGTCCCCGAAGCAGGCTACAGCTGTCTGCCGTACAAGTAGAGTTCATAGGAACATCTGACAGGAGGAACTTCAGTGTAACTCAGTACTGTGAGGACTTCACTGTAGACGCGAAAGGGAGACGTTCAGAAAAGGCACATATGTTGGCGGAGTGTTGGAACGGAGTGCTTCATCTTGCCTGGAGGTTGACTGAGCCCCTGACCTGGAAGACACAGCACCGAGGCGGGCATCTGTATGTACAACAGACTGAGTAAAGCTTTGAAACTACATGCCCTGGTGTCCTCTGCTTATTCCTGCGCCAACCCACTCAGCACTGCTATATCTCTATGCTTGACACCACACCGCTCTCCTATCCTCACAATCTCTCCATCTACACTGCCCTGGGACTACAGCCCTGCCTGTGGAGGGCCACTCCATCATTGCTGCACCACACCATCTGTCCCAGAGGATCTGTCTACAGCGTCGGCTTAACATCTTCATTGCCGAACACCACAGGTGGCGTCACGAATCATTCACTCATAAACTTTAATCAGCATTCGCACACTCAACATTTCCCCCCTTTTACAATGGACGCCCAGGGCCACGGACCAGGTCACAGCTACCGTGACAACTCCCATTGAAATCCACCGGGCCTGGCTCTGAGTACCCCACTGTCCTGGCGAGACCCTGGGGGCGGTCCAGAATGACGAGCAAAAGGAGAGGGGGAGTGTAGGAAGATGGACCGGGCTGGTGGTACCTCTCTGGCGATGGTTCCTGAACTATCGGGGCTGTCACCATTGTTGCTGGGGGGAAAGCTTTCTGACCCAGAAAGACCTTTGCACTCGACTGTAGGGGGCATGCCAGGGATAAAAAAGAAGGTTCGTGGTAAAGCGGGAGACTTGGCGGAAAGACAGAGTGCGCAGCAGGAGAAGGTTAATTCACTCTCCGTGGAGCGACGCAATAGTCCAGTCTCGCACTGCAGATCCCCAGCCTATGTGCACACTGACTGTGAGCAACATGTATCTGTCTGCCCGCTCACCCCTGACACTGAGAATTACTCCAGCACCCTTCCGCTGACTGCTGCGAGCGTGTGGCCTAAGTCTGACCCAGTGAATCATGCAGAGCCGGGTAGGATCACCCCTGTCTCCACCACTGAACTGAGTCACACTCTGGCGGTACCACAGACTACTCCACGTCACATACACCGCCCTGGGAGCGCAGAACCTCACCTAGGAGAGCCAGGATATGCCGCATCCGTCAGGAGACAGTGCCTTCAGGATCGGGCCAGAGACTTCACACTTCACTCGCGGGGCCATCGTGGGATTTAAAGCTTCCACAGCCTGGAAATCATCAGATTAATAAGTTTACCTGTTTCATAAACATTTGTTCTTACCCAGTTTTACTCCCCTCATAACTCATTCTCTCCCTGCGTGGAGTATCCCCTGTAATAAATGCTTTAACTCTTGCTCTGCCTCCTGCTCGTCACTGCATCCGCGTACCTGCTATCTCACATAGTCATCAACCAAAGGTACAGGCTATCCTGGATGCGTTAAGAAAAGCTGGGCTCAACGTAAATCCAAAAAAGTGTGCCATAAGGAAGGATGAGGCCAAATACTTAGGCTTAGAGTTGAGCGACTTTTGCTTTTTTAGGGTCGCGTTTCGTTTCGTGAAACCCGACTTTTCCAAAAGTCGGGTCGAGCAAGATCGTCCGATTATAGGGAAAAGTCGGGGTCGTCCCGAAACACTAAACCCAATGTAAGTCAATGGGGAATAAAAGTCGGCAGTGAGAGGAGGACAGGAAACACACCTACAGTGCCCATTTGAATGCCAAAAGCATCAATTCTTCTTACTTAAGCTTGTCAACCTTAATTAACTTCATAATACAAGTTACGCACTGAAAAATGGGGGTTATTTGGCTAAATTTGTGGGGGGGGAGGGCTGGCTGCAGGTTTTCATGTGCCCTGGGCGAAAGAGCGCCCCTTTAACACATACCACAACTCATCATGCTCCGATACGGCAGAGAAATAGCGGTATAGTACAATGAAAAATACCTCACTTTTTACATCTCATGACGAGGCCCATCTATTTCTCCATACAAAATCATTGGTCCCATATAATGTTTGAAACAGTATATGATGAGCTCCACATAATGCTACAGTATATGTTGGTCCCCATGGATGAAGCTCCACTGTCTTACGGGCCCAAATAATGCTCCAAACATAATGGGCACCATTTCTAATGCTCTAGTGTATAATGGGCCCTGTAAATGCTGCTCCAGTGTCTGATGTCCACCTTTGGAATGTTCCAGTGTATGGTGGGCCCCATCTATCATTCTCCAGAGTATAGTGCTCCCCAAAAATTGCTGTGCCAACATTGAAAACAATCAAATAAGTCTCCTCGCTAGGGAATCCCTGTACTTGTCTGGACAGGTGCTGTAGCTTGCTTAACAGCTCGCCAGCCGTTCTCACGCCCAGTATGGATTGCACGTGATTGCACAAAGGTTAGAAAGGGTACCGTATCCCTGGATAACATGTATGGATAGCGTACACATTCAAAATATATGTCTATACAGCATGAGGCAGGCTCAGATGGTGTTAGGCCCAGTATGGATTGCACGTCATTGCACAAAGGTTAGAAAGGGTACCGTATCCCTGGATAACATGTATGGATAGCGTACACATTCAAAATATATGTCTATACAGCATGAGGCAGGCTCAGACGGTGTTAGGCCCAGTATGGATTGCACGTCATTGCACAAAGGTTGGAAGGGGTACCGTATCCCCGGATAACATGTATGGATAGCGTACACATTCAAAATATATGTCTATACAGCATGAGGCAGGCTCAGACGGTGTTAGGCCCAGTATGGATTGCACGTCATTGCACAAAGGTTAGAAGGGGTACCGTATCCCCGGATAACATGTATGGATAGCGTACACATTCAAAATATATGTCTATACAGCATGAGGCAGGCTCAGACGGTGTTAGGCCCAGTATGGATTGCACGTCATTGCACAAAGGTTAGAAGGGGTACCGTATCCCCGGATAACATGTATGGATAGCGTACACATTCAAAATATATGTCTATACAGCATGAGGCAGGCTCAGACGGTGTTAGGCCCAGTATGGATTGCACGTCATTGCACAAAGGTTAGAAGGGGTACCGTATCCCCGGATAACATGTATGGATAGCGTACACATTCAAAATATATGTCTATACAGCATGAGGCAGGCTCAGACGGTGTTAGGCCCAGTATGGATTGCACGTCATTGCACAAAGGTTAGAAAGGGTACCGTATCCCTGGATAACATGTATGGATAGCGTACACATTCAAAATATATGTCTATACAGCATGAGGCAGGCTCAGACGGTGTTAGGCCCAGTATGGATTGCACGTCATTGCACAAAGGTTAGAAGGGGTACCGTATCCCTGGATAACATGTATGGATAGCGTACACATTCAAAATATATGTCTATACAGCATGAGGCAGGCTCATACGGTGTTAGGCCCAGTATGGATTGCACGTCATTGCACAAAGGTTAGAAAGGGTACCGTATCCCCGGATAACATGTATGGATAGCGTACACATTCAAAATATATGTCTATACAGCATGAGGCAGGCTCAGACGGTGTTAGGCCCAGTATGGATTGCACGTCATTGCACAAAGTTTAGAAGGGGTACCGTATCCCCAGATAACATGTATGGATAGCGTACACATTCAAAATATATGTCTATACAGCATGAGGCAGGCTCAGACGGTGTTAGGCCCAGTATGGATTTGACGGCCCAGATTACACAGCGGAGGAGCAGGGAGAGGTAAAGATTGCAAATGCTGGGGCCCTGCCCAAGCAAGGGGGGCCCACTCGTGGGCGTCGGTACTGGCACTGGGCCCCTCATAGTACAGCGGTGTGTCTGACGGCGGGTGTGCACCACCACCGTCAGAGACACTTGATTGCACTATGAGGGACCCTGTGCCAGTGCCCGCGCCCAAGAGTCGGCCTACTCACCTGTCCAGGGCAACGGCACTCGCACGGTGTCGTGCGCTAGGTGGTGACCCCGGCCATGGGGGGGGGAGGCAGCACAGTTAGGGAGTTTTAGAAAGTGGCATATGTTGATGTTGGACATTCAACTGATGCAAAAGGCGAAATAGGTGAAGTACCAGGAAGAGGTGGACCAAAGCAAGCCATTTTTCTGTCACCCTATGTGTCATCAGGGGAAGGTGGGACAAAATCCTTGGAAACCCATGCGTGGTTCATTTTAATGAAGGTTAGATCATCCACATTTTGGGTTGACAGACGGGTCCTTTTTTCTGTCAAGATTGATCCAGCTGCACTGAAGACTCTTTCCGATAGCACACTTGCAGCTGGGCAAGCGAGCTCCTGTAAGGCATATTGGGCCAATTCAGGCCAGGTGTCCAGTTTAGCGGCCCAATAGTCAAAGGGGAATGACCTGTGTGGGAGAACATCGATATGGGAGGAAAAGTAGTTTGTAACCATAGTTGACAACTGCTGTCTCCTGTCACTTTCCATCGATGCAGTATTACCAGTTGTGTGAGCGGTATTTGAAAAATCAGTCCACAACATTGTCATGAAACCCCTGTCTCCAACGCCACTTCTGCTGTGTGCACCACGAACACCTCTGCCAAGCTGCCCCCGGCCCGTACGGCTCGTGTGAGAACCATCACCGCTGCTGTGTGCTGGGAATGCCTCAAGCAACCGATTTACCAGAGTTGCTTGTTTATTAGCCAATATTAGGTCAAGCTTCTCCTGTGGCATGATGTTTTGTAATTTGCCTTTATAGCATGGATCCAGGATGCTGGCCAACCAGTAGTCGTCATCGTTCATCATTTTGGCAATGCGGGGGTCCCTTTTTAGGATCCGCAAGGCATAATCTGACATGTGGGGGAAATGTTCCCGGTGTCAATGATGCACTGCGAGTGCTGGGTGGAGGAGCACTTTCTGGCAAATCCACATCCCTCCAGTCACGCACAAACCCTGTACCAGACCTTGCCACGCCAACATTTTCACTTGCCCCACGAGATGCATCCTCCTCCCCTAAGTAATCATCCCCATCATCCTCCTCCTCCTCCTCCTCTTCTTCCTCCACCTCGTCCAGGAGAGGTCCCTGAGCAGACAATGGCTGAATGTCATCAAGGATTCCCTCCTCCTCTTCCTCCTCATCAACATTGGCTGCAGACGCCTGCTCCTTAAGGTACATCAAAGTTTGCATGAGCAGACGCATAAGTGGGATGCTCATGCTTAGGATGGCGTCGTCTGCGCTTACCAGCCGTGTGCATTCCTCAAAACACTGAAGGACTTTACAAAGGTCTTTCAGCTTCGACCACTGCACGCCTGTCAACTCCATGTCTGCTCTCAAAGTGCCTGGCCGTGTATCCTCCCACAAATGCATTATGGCCTGCCTCTGCTCGCACAGCCGCTCCACCATGTGCAGGGTGGAGTTCCACCTTGTTGCAATGTCGATAATGAGGCGGTGGTTGGGAAGGTGGAGCAATCGCTGCAGCTTCTGCATACGAACGGAGTGTACAGGCGACCGGCGGATGTGCGCGCACAGTCTTCGCACCTTCTGGAGCAGGGCTGTTAACTCCGGATAATTTTTGAGGAAGCACTGCACCACCAGGTTCAAGGTGTGAGCCAAGCAAGGTATGTGGCTGAGTTTTGAAAGGGCTATGGCTGCCACAAAATTACGGCCGTTATCACTAACTACCTTGCCTGCCTCAAGATGTACACTGCCCAGCCATGACTCAGTTTATCGCTTCAAGTACTCGGCCAGCACCTCGGCGGTGTGTCTGTCGCCCAAACACATCATCTGCAACACAGCCTGCTGACGCTTTCCACTAGCTGCTCGATAGGGGGACACATCGTGTGCAACAGTGGCAGCTGCAGATGGAGTGCTCGTACGACTGCGCTCTGTGGACGAGCTTTCGCTTCTGGAGGAGGAGGAGGAGGAGGAGGGTCGAACGCCTACAGCCAACTGTTTCCTAGACTGTGGGCTAGGCAGCACTGTCCCACCACCGCTGTCCCCTGTGGACCCTGCATCCACCACATTAACCCAGTGCGCAGTGATGGACACGTAACGGCCCTGGCCATGCCGACTGGACCATGCATCAGTTGTGAGGTGCACCTTTCCACTCACTGACTGCTTGAGTGCATGGACAATGCGGTCTTTCACATGATGGTGGAGGGCTGGGATGGCTTTGCGAGAGAAGAAGTGGTGACTGGGTAGGTCATAGCGTGGTACTTCATAGGCCATGAGTTCGCGGAAAGCTGTGCTTTCCACCAACCGAAAGGGCATCATCTCAAACGAGATTAGTTTGGCAATGTGGGCGTTCAAACCCAGTGTACGCGGATGAGAGACTGAGTACTTTCTTGACATACTCATAGTGTCTGGGAGGGTGAGCTGGACTTGAGAGCTGCATATGGTGGAAGTAGCGGTGGACAGGGCGGACTGAGAGAGGGTTGATGATGGTGATGGAGTTGGTGTTCTTTCTGATGGCCTAGAATCAGTCTTTCGTTGTTATACCAGTGGGATTCCCTGACTGCTGTGGCCTTGCAACGACACCTCAACATTTGCTGCTGTGCTAACCGGTGTGCTTACAGTGGGGGAAACAATGTAGCGTTGCTGACTACCTTCGTTGTGATCAGTTGCACATGTGGCACTTGAGGTTTGGTGTTGTGTCCACGCTTGCAAGTGCATGCTGGTTAAATGTCTAAGCATGCAACTGGTATTCAAATTTTTCAGATTTTTCCCTCGGCTAAAGGTCTTTGCGCACTTCTTACAGATAACCTTGGCCTGATCATGAGGATTTTGTTCAAAAAAGTGCCACACTGCACTCTTCCTACTTTGGCAGACATTTTGCGGCCTAGCACGCTGTGATCTTTTGACCCTCTGGACAAGCTGTCCAGCAACTCTTTTGATGTTTGGAACCTGTCTTTGGAGTGCTCCGGGCCTGCCAGATAACAGCTGTTGCGATGTCGATGTCTGCTGTGGATGCTCCTCATCTGAGCTATTGGAAGCAGCACCCTCTTCCCCCAATGGATGCCAATCTGGGTCAACAACTGGGTCATCCATCACCTCCTCTTCTATGTCATGTGCACCTTTCTCTGTGTCACCGTGTATGGTGGTATAGTGTGCGGGAAGGGGCACCTGAGTCTCATCAGGGTCAAAATCTGGCTCTGTACACTGCGAGGACAATGTAGTGCTCTGAGTGAATGTACCAGCAGAATCATCCATCAGCGGCTGTGCATCAGTGCACTCCATGTCAGATTCATCTTGGCCTGGGTAATTCACCATTTGACTTGATAATCCAGGCATGGTATGTGAAAACAGCTCCATGGAGTAATCAGTAGTATGGCCTGCGTCATCCTTCAATCTTGGTTGGGGTGAAGGACACAAGGAAAGGTGTGGTTCATGAACATGAGCCTCCAGTGACGACTCAGTGCTTTTACTTTTTACAACTGAAGAAGAGGAGGCGATAGAGCTGGAGGCTGAGTCAGCAATGTAAGACAAAACTTTTTCCTGATGCTCTGCCTTTAAAAGCGGTTTGCCAACTCCTAGAAAACTAAGCGTTCGAGGCCTTATGTAGACAGACGATGACGCAGGGTCAGCACCTCCTGCATTCGGTCCTATTTTGCTCTTGCCACTACCATCAGATCCACCACCAACACCATCATTACCAGCTGCCAACCCCTGCCCAATTCCACGGCCTCTTCCACCAGCCTTCCTCATTTTTGGTAGAAATGTAGACAAAATCCAACAAACTATATAGTAATGTAAAACAAGGTACAAGGTGTCTATAGGACAGGGGAGTTTTAGAATTTCTGCACACACTTGTGGACAGTGGACACTTGTGGATTGTGTGCGGCCCACTGATATCTGAGCGCTATGTGACACGCTCGATGGCACAGCTGCCTGTGACCAAAGTGACGAGAGGATAATGGAGATTTTGAATCTCTGCGTACACTTTTGGACACTGGACACTTGTGGATTGTGTGCGGCCCACTGATATCTGAGCGCTATGTGACAGGCTCGATGGCACAGCTGCCTGTGACCAAAGTGACGAGAGGATAATGGAGATTTTGAATCTCTGCGTACACTTGTGGACAGTGGACACTTGTGGATTGTGTGAGGCCCACTGATATCTGAGCGCTATGTGACAGGCTCGATGGCACAGCTGCCTGTGACCAAAGTGACGAGAGGATAATGGACATTTTGAATCTCTGCGTACACTTGTGGACAGTGGACACTTGTGGATTGTGTGCGGCCCACTGATATCTGAGCGCTATGTGACACGCTCGATGGCACAGCTGCCTGTGACCAAAGTGACGAGAGGATAATGGAGATTTTGAATCTCTGCGTACACTTTTGGACACTGGACACTTGTGGATTGTGTGCGGCCCACTGATATCTGAGCGCTATGTGACAGGCTCGATGGCACAGCTGCCTGTGACCAAAGTGACGAGATGATAATGGAGATTTTGAATCTCTGCGTACACTTGTGGACAGTGGACACTTGTGGATTGTGTGAGGCCCACTGATATCTGAGCGCTATGTGACAGGCTCGATGGCACAGCTGCCTGTGACCAAAGTGACGAGAGGATAATGGACATTTTGAATCTCTGCGTACACTTGTGGACAGTGGACACTTGTGGATTGTGTGCGGCCCACTGATATCTGAGCGCTATGTGACACGCTCGATGGCACAGCTGCCTGTGACCAAAGTGACGAGAGGATAATGGAGATTTTGAATCTCTGCGTACACTTGTGGACACTGGACACTTGTGGATTGTGTGCGGCCCACTGATATCTGAGCGCTATGTGACACGCTCGATGGCACAGCTGCCTGTGACCAAAGTGACGAGAGGATAATGGAGATTTTGAATCTCTGCGTACACTTTTGGACACTGGACACTTGTGGATTGAGTGCGGCCCACTGATATCTGAGCGCTATGTGACACGCTCGATGGCACAGCTGCCTGTGACCAAAGTGACGAGAGGATAAGGGAGATTGGATTGCTTTTAAAAAAGCAGTTTGCGGAGCAGTGGGTAAACAGCAATGCCAGCGTGTCAGGAAGCCTTAGAAGGCAGCCCAACAACCAACACCACTGATACACCACAATATAGCCTCCCCTTGCACTGCACACACAGTGACTGGTGTGTTGTACAGGCCAAATCGCTAGCAGCAGAAGCAGTTTTTTTGTCTTCTTCCCTGCCTAACGCTCTCCCTACAGAATCAGCAGCAACCTCTCCCTATACTAAGATTGGCAGAAGTAAGATGGCGGTCGGCGTGCACGCCCTTTTATACCCCCTGTGACGCCCACCAAAGCAAGCCAATCAATTGCATGCCCTTCTGAAAGATGGTGGTGACCCGTGCCTATGTCATCACGTTGCCCACAGTGTCCGTGGATCCTGATTGGCTGAAAAAGAGCGCAAAACAAACTTTTGAAACGCGACTTTGGCGCGTAAGTCGCCGACCTCGTGGCCGACCTCATCCTAGGGTCGGGTTTCGTTTCATGAAACCCGACTTTGCCAAAAGTCGGCGACTTTTGAATTTTTTCGACCCGTGTCGCTCAACTCTACTTAGGCTACATCATCGTGAGAGGTGAAATCAAGCCACAGTTAAACAAGATCAAATAAGTTCAGAAGTGGCCGCATCCGTTTTCCAAGAAGCAACTGAGGGCATTTCTTGGCTTATCCCAAGTTTCGCCAAAATTGCAGCACATGGCATTTGAAGAACGGGCGCTGTGTAATCATCCGGTTCTGGTTCCACCGGACTTTACCAAAGAATTTGTGGTTCAGACAGATGCTTCAGAAGTCGGGTTGGGTGCCATGCTGTGTCAGAAAATAAATGGGGAAGAGTATCCTATCCTGTATCTAAGCCGGAAACTCTCGGCCTGTGAGAAAAATTATGCCATTGTTGAGAAGGAGTGCTTAGCCATAAAATGGGCTGAGGATAAACTGAAATATTACCTTCTAGGCCAAAAGTTCAAACTAGTGTCAGACCATGCCCCTCTGAGATGTTTGATAGCAAAGAAGGGTAAGAATGCTCAAGTGACTAGGTGGTTCTTGGCCCTTCAAAATTTCAGTTTCCATGTAGAGCAGGGTTCCCCGACTCCGGTCCTCAAGAGCCACCAACAGGTCATGTTTTCAGGACTTCCTTAGTATTGCACAGGTGATAATTGCATCACCTGGACAGGCAAGAATTCAAACACCTGTGCAATTCTGAGGAAATCCTGAAAACATGACCTGTTGGTGGCTCTTGAGGACCGGAGTTGGGGAACACTGATGTAGAGCATAGACAAGGCAAGCTACATGGTAACATGGATGCTCTCTCCCGAATACCCTGTTTGATGTCTGAAGGTGCCAAAACCCCTGGCTTTGGGCAGGGGAAGGGGGGATGTGATAGGTTCCCTACACTGTATGTTAGGGGAGATATGTGTCACGAAGATTGCTTTCTTCTGAGAGCTAAAAATTCATAAGTTTCTCTCCAGCATGCTATGTGCTGAAGGCGCTAATCAGCCATGAAAAGAGACCGTATTTTTTAGGTGAGTAGGTCAGAGAGGAAAGTCTCCAGACGTTGCTCCAGGAGGAGCTGAGGACTTTGAGTGTTCCCTGCTGGTGAATTGTAGGAAAAAGGCCTCTTTTGCTATGGTTTATGCTGTGCTATAATAAACCAGCAGGTGGTTTACCACAAGAGGCGTTCATGAGTTTACCTCTGCAAACAGCTGAGTGAGTCAATCCCCCACAATAGATAGAATAACAGATAGTTAATAGATACAGTGAAGGAAATAAGTATTTGATCCCTGCCTGATTTTGTAAGTTTGCCCACTGACAAAGACATGAACAGTGAACAGTCTATCATTTTAAGGGTAGGTTAATTTTAACATTGTGAGATAGAAGATCAAAAATAAAATCCAGAAAATCACACTGTATAAATTATATAATTTGCATTTTGCAGGGAGAAATAAGTATTTGATCCCCTACTAACCATTAAGAGTTCTTGCTCCTACAGACCGGTTAGATGTTCCTAATCAACGCGTTACCTACATTAAAGACAGCTGTCTTACATAGTCACCTTCATAAAAAACTTCTGTCCACAGACTCAATTAATCAGTCAGACTCTCACCTCTACAACATGGGCAACACCAAAGAGCTTTCAAAGGATGTCAGGGACAAGATCATAGACCTGCACAAAGCTGGAGTGGGCTACAAAACCATAAGTAAGATGCTGGGTGAGAAGGAGACAACTGTTGGTGCAATAGTAAGAAAATGGAAGAAATACAAAATTACTGTCAATCGACATCGATCTGGGGCACCATGAAAAATCTCAACTGGTGGAGTATCCTTGATCATGAGGAAGGTGAGTGATCAGCCTAAAACTACACGGGGGGAACTTGTTAATGATCTCAAAGCAGCTGGGACCACAGTCACCAAGAAAACCATTGGTAACACATTACGCCATAAAGGTTTAAAATCCTGCAGTGTCCGCAAGGTCCCCCTGCTCAAGAAGGCACATGTGCAGCCCGTCTGAAGTTTGCCAATGAACACCTGGGTGATTCTGTGAGTGATTGGAGAAGGTGATGTGGTCACGAGACAAAAATTGAGGTCTTTGGCATTAACTCAACTCACTGTGTTTGGAGGAAGAGAAATGCTGCCTATGACCCAAAGAACACCATCCCCACTGTCAAGCATGGAGGTAGAAACATGTTTTGGGGGTGTTTCTCTGCTAAGGGCACAGGACTACTTCACCGCATCAAAGGGAGAATGGATGAAGCCATAAAATCTTGAGTGACAACCTCCTTCCCTCCACCAGGACATTAAAAATGGGTCGTGGCTGGGTCTTCGAGCAAGACAATGACCCAAAAACATACAGCCAAGGCAACAAAGTAGTGGCTCAAAGAGAACCACATTAAGGTCATGGAGTGGCCCAGTCAGTCTCCAGACCTTAATCCCATAGAAAACTTATGGAGGGAGGTGAAGCTCCGAGTTGCCAAGCGACAGCCTCAAAATCTTAATGATCTGCAAAGAGGAGGGGGCCAAAATTCCTCCTGACATGTTCGCAAACCTCAACATCAACTACAAAAAACGTCTGACTGCTGGGCTTACCAACAAGGGTTTTACCACCAAGTATTAAGTCTTGTTTGCCAGAGGGATCGATACTTATTTCCCCCACTGTAGATAGATAATAGATAGATAGATAGATAGATAGATAGATAGATAGATAGATAGATAGATAATAGATTTCTGCGGTATATATATATGATGTTTTGCATTATGGTAACGTGAGAGATCACAGAACACTTAGTTTCCCGCGATTCTTCCATCAGATTCTGCTACATGGGAGACTTTCTGTCTCCGTTTCCCTTTGATGCAAATGATGACATTTCCCTGTGATGTTTCTTCTTTCTCCAGACGAGATGGAAATATCTAAACCGACAAATAACAACGAACCTTCATCCGACGGCTGCAGGACACAAGTGTGTGATGGCTCAGGCCCACAAGGTCTGTGACCGATGCCGCACACTGACGCCCCCCCCCCACACAGGACGCCATTGTACAAATACATGTAGTGTATCCCACCCGACTGCAATAGAGACAGAAGCCTCCTGATCCTCCTCAGGGGTCCCCAGATGATTAACCCCTTCCTGCATCCAGATGTCATTGATCGCAGGTTCACTTCTTCTAGACTAAAAAATAAAAAAAAAGTATAAAGTAAATATAAAAGTCTGAAAAAAAATAAAGAAATAAAAAGAATAAAAAGTAAAGATATTCGTTATCGCAGCGTCCGGAAATGTCCGATCCATAAAAATCGAAAAATGAAATGGAAAAAAAAAAAATCAAAATACAAATTTCCAGGTTTTCAGTCACAAATCCTCCTAATAAAAGATGCAATCCGAAGGAAAGAGAAGGTGATGTGACCCGGAAATGGTGACCGCCCGCACTCGTCGCCCCATGGGCCATTATGGGGACAGCCGTGGATTTTCTCTTCTCGTCCGGCCCTTATGGACCGTTCAGATCTTTCCTTGTAAATTTCCTGCCGTTTTTCCCGCGCACTGAACCCTGTAAAACAAATAAAAAAATAAATAAATAATAATAAAATAATGGCAGAATCACTTTTTTTCACGATTCGCAGCATTTGGAATTTTTTTCTCTTTTTCCAGTGTCCTACATGGTAAAATGGATCATTCAAAACAACAACTCGTCCCACAAAAGAATATATATACTGTATATATATTGTATATGATCTAATATTTCTGTGGGCATAACTATAAGAACTAATGAAGTCTTACAATTATTGTTCTTCCCAGAAAAAAAATGAAGGCCCTGATAAAACGCTATTTCCCATATTTAAAAAAAAAATAATAATAATAATAATAATATTGGGAAGCAAAAAGGATCAACTTTGAGCCGAACCTAGCAGAAGGCAATTTTTTTAAATAATGTGCACTATGCTATTTGGACACTAGATAGCGCAGCGTGTGATTTTAATTATTACACCGGCAATGTGCTTCTTTCTACACCAGATGGCGCTTTATTTCAGATGACTTTATTCTGCAATATGCTGCTTATACAGCAGAGGGCGCTCCGGATCATAATCATTCACCACATTTACGCGCCCTCTAGTGTTAAGATAGTAGAATGCAGTTCATTGAATATATCCCTGCGAGCGCCCTCTGGTGAATAAATAGCATATTGCAGTTATAATAACTAATCCTCCGCCCTCTGGCGGTAGAAGCCTCGTACTGCACGCTAGTGTGCTCGTTCCCGGGAAAGCTCGGGGTTGCGCCTTGCTGCTCATCTGTCTCCGCGCGGTGCATGCCGGGATCGGACTGGAGTTTGAACAGTCTGGCGGTAAATCTTTCCCGTCTGGTCGCTTCGTGCAGCGCTGATCACCCGCTCACACCCGACCATGGCCACCCGGACACCGAGGAAGAGGAAGCAGAGCTGGGGCGCTGCAGACGGGTGAGTGCGATCATATCCTGCCAGGGTTATAATATCGGGGGCGCGATCTCAGGCGAAATCTGCCCGATCCGCTCTGGACACAAGGACTGAGCGCAGACTGCAGTAATAACAGCCTGCGGGGGGCGCTGCGGTGCTAATGACCACCGTGGGGCGCTCAGGAGGCCGCAAACTATTGCACCTTCCGCGCTGCAATAATGTTATGTAATCGTCGCCTGTAATGACCGCAGCGGCCGCCGGGTGGCAGCAGAGAACAGCGGCGCTCAGTAGGAGCTGTAGTTCCGCCGGGTGGCAGCAAAGAGCAGCGGCGCGCATTACCTGCGGCGAGATCTGGTCATGCTTGAGAGTTGTAGTTCCGCAGCGACCGCCGGGTGGCAGCAGAGAGCAGGACATGCTGGGAGTTGTAGTTCCGCAGCGACCGCCGGGTGGCAGCAGAGAGCAGGACATGCTGGGAGTTGTAGTTCCGCAGCAGCCGGAGGCCGCAAAGCACTGACGGGGCCAAGGGCAGTACATAGAGGTAAATTCCTATGATCCGGCATTTTATAATCCGGAATCTCCGGTAGTCCTGCACGTATTCTCTGCTTCTGATAATCCGGCCCTGATTATGCTTCTATAATGCAGATTATTTTGTAATCCGACACTGCTCGGTCCTCAGTCATTTGACAGCTGCTGGATTACCAGATATTCTGGATTATTGGGCGGCCACAGATCTGGCATGAATCTGCTAATCTCGGTGATTGGTCTCGTCTCTGGTTTTTGTGTGTAAGGCTCTGTGCCCACACTGCGGTTTTTTCCGCCGGCTCAGAAAGAAGCTTCCCAGTAACCTGCATGTGTAACGCTCAGGAATCGCGGCTGGAGACGCAGCGTCCGCCCTCATTCCCGCACGGCTCAGCCTTCCCCAATGTTCCCAGAAATCGCGCAAGAAACGGGAAAAAGACGCGTCTTACGCTAACGTGGGCACATAGCCTAACGGTAACGTCAGATCGGCGGATTATCGGACTGTCAGTACCGTCAGATCGGGGGGTGGCGTCTGAGGGTCCTGCGGTGTTTTGGTGGCGGATTGTCGGACTGTCAGTACCGTCAGATCGGGGGGCGGCGTCTGAGGGTCCCGCGGTGTTTTGGTGGCGGATTGTCGGACTGTCAGTACCGTCAGATCGGGGGGCGGCGTCTGAGGGTCCCGCGGTGTTATGGTGGCGGATTATCGGACTGTCAGTACCGTCAGATCGGGGGGCGGCGTCTGAGGGTCCCGCGGTGTTATGGTGGCGGATTATCGGACTGTCAGTACCGTCAGATCGGGGGGCGGCGTCTGAGGGTCCCGCGGTGTTATGGTGGCGGATTATCGGACTGTCAGTAACGTCAGATCGGGGGGCGGCGTCTGAGGGTCCCGCGGTGTTTTGGTGGCGGATTATCGGACTGTCAGTACCGTCAGATCGGGGGGCGGCGTCTGAGGGTCCCGCGGTGTGGTGGCGGATTATCGGACTGTCAGTAACGTCAGATCGGGGGGCGGCGTGCGAGGGTCCCGCGGTGTTTTGGTGGCGGATTGTCGGACTGTCAGTACCGTCAGATCAGGGGGCGGCGTCTGAGGGTCCCGCGGTGTGGTGGCGGATTATCGGACTGTCAGTAACGCTCGCCCTCCTCTCTCCCGCAGCCGTGGCCCGTCCTTCGGCACGCCGGTGAAGAAGTTATTGGCAGACTGCAGCGTGGTGCTGACTCCGCTCCAAACCAGGAACCTGAACAGCAGCGGCCGCACGAAGTGTTCGCCAGCGCCGCGCAGCGCGACCACCGGGGACCCCCGGGAGAAGGAGAACATGGCGGCCTCTCCGCAGAGGAGCGGCGTCGCTCGGAAGCTGATCGTGTCGCCCCAGCCGGCGGAGCGCGCTGACGCTTATGTCTTCTCCCCGGTGAAGTCGCCGGTGCCGGCCGTGTCCTTCTACAAGAAGCAGAGTGACTACGTGACGCCGATTGAGCGGAAACTGATCAGCGCCAGTAAACAGCGCGGCGGCGGGGAGGACGTGACGCCACCGGCCACAAAGGAGCCTCCGAAGGTCACAAGGACGAGGAAACTGCCGAGCGCCAAGAAAAGGAGGTCGACCGGAAAGACCGTGAAAAAAAGCCCCCCAAAAACCAGAAGTCCGACCCTCCCGGAGCCCAGCAAGACATCGCCCCCAGAAGAGCCGGTCGCCCAGAAAACCGCCATCTTGGGGCTGAAGGTGAAGCCGCGGCCGAAGTTAATGGTGGGCGCCGCCTTCTTCGCCACCAGCAAGAAGCCTCACTCCGCGCCCCGGCGGCCCCCCGCGCACCTCAAGTTCCCACCGTCTTCTAAGTCCTCGTTCAGACCCGTAAAAGAGAGCGCCGCACCAACCGTAAAGACTGAGGTCAGCGCCGCAGGCAGGAAGGAGGCGGCCGGCGGCAGCCAGGAGGGAGGTGAAGGTTGTGTGTCCTCTATCGGGGGGAACGGTGAGAGCGAGGGGTCCGATGACAACCAGAAGGGTCCGGAGGAGGAGAAGAACACCCACCCGGGACAAGAGCGCGACGCGGTAAGGACGGCATGGGTGATGGGGGCTGTAGCTGACCAGCGGCCTGCAGAAAATGACCCCCGATCGCCGGTCACACAGGGGAACAGAAAGGTGAAAGTTTATCAGAAGTGTAAAGGAAGGAAAAAAACAAATGTTTTCGGTGTTGTGACGTCCGGAGGAAAAAAATAACGAAATCGTGCGGGAAACGTCACAAATAGAAGAAAAAAAAACTGGACAGTATTTTATTTTTTTTCCTTATTAGTTACCAAATCTTCCCCCAAAATTATAAAAAAAAAAACGAAAAAAGCAATGAGTGCAGATAAAATCCTCTGCTCTCCACGAAAAAAACAAACCCCTGTACAGACGCATTGGGGGGGAAATAACACAAAAAAAAAAAAAGGCGCAAAGACCGAAGTGTAAAAAAAAAAATAATAATAATAATAATACCATATATATAAAATAATACAAACTCTATAAGTTTGGAGCCCCTGTAGTTGTGCTGATCCGCAGGACCTTGTTACCCGGGAAAAAAAAATTAGCAGAATCACTTTTTTAAATGTTAATTTGAGAATTTCACCGCACTTGGAATTTTTTTTTTTCCTGTTTTTATTCCAGTAAAGAGAACGGTGACATTTAGAACTACAAGTCGACCCGCGGGAAAAAAGGAACAGCGAGCCGTTATATGGGGATGGAAAAGTAAAAAAATAAAAATTTCACTGTAAAAAGCGAAGGAAAAAAAAAAAAAAAAATGGAAAAAGCTGATGACTACTACTCATCAGCGCACGCCTCGTCTCACTGAGAGCAGATGACGCTGATGAGTGTTCACCCATTGCCTGTCCATAGTAATAAATATGTGAGATAATTTGTGCAGTGAGTGTGCAGCTTACTGTACATGTATTTAGCTAATAAAAAAAAATGGCGTGGGGTTCCCCTTATCTTTATTAACCAGATGAGGGAAAGCAGACAGCTGGGGGCTGTGTTCTTATTCTGGGAAGGGGTCAATAAGCATAAAGGTTCCCAGCCTATTGCTATCAGCTCACAGCTATCTGCAGAGCCTTTACTGGTTATTAAAATGGGGTACCCATCCCAAAAAATGTTAGGTCCCCTGTATATTCAATAACCAGCAAAGGCTAAACAGACAGCTGCTGGCTGATACTAAAAGGCTGGAAAGGGGCCATGGCTATTGGCCCCCTCACAGACTTAAAACATCAGCTCTCAGCCGCCCCAGAAATATCACATTCATTAGATGTTTCATTTCTGGTGCTTTGCCTCGCTCTTTCCACTCGCCCTGGTGCATTAGCAAGTTGAGTGATGGTTTTGGGGTTGTCAGCTGTTTTATGTCTGCTGTGATACCAAGCCCAGGGGTTAGCAGTGGAGAGGTGTCTGTAAGACGTCCCCTTTTACTAACCCCATAGCCAAATTTAAAAAGACAGAAAAAAGTCCTTTAATTGAACAAAACGGTCCCCCCCTCCTCTTTACCCATTTATTAATGTCAAAATAAAGAATTAAAGTGATACTCACCTTTCCAATAATTCATAATTCTGATGTCCCACAACGATCTCCAGCTCTGCTACATCTGATTGCATTGCTGAGTGATGGCAAACATTGCTCAGCCAGATCACACTGTATACGCCTTCTCTGGGCATCTTGCGGGCTGTTATTTTTAGACTCGGGGGGGGGGGGGGGGGGGGCAATATCCATGGCCCCTTAGCTGCCTGAGACTACCAGCCACCAGCTGTCAGCTTTAGCTTGGCTGGTTGTCAAAAAAACCACAATTTTTAAAAAAAATTATATAAATAATGAAAATAAACGGCGTGGGGACCCCTCTTTTTTTTGATAACCAGCCAAGCTAAATCTGAGGGCTGCAGCACACAGCTGTCAGCTTTACCTGCGGTGGTTATCAAGAACAGGGGGCACCGGCTGTTGATCCCGAACATTAATAAGAAATCAGTGTTCAGGTGCGCTCATCTCTAGTTAGTGATTCTTGTGGATTATGGCAGAGGAAGTTATTTCTTACAATTTTCTTTTTCCTGCTGTCTCCTCCGTCCGCTGCTGACCTCCTTCCCCGATGCCTGCGCAGGGAGCGGCCGATGAATCTCGGATGATATTTGACACTGACGACTCCATAGTGAAATCCTCGGAGAAGAGAGGTACGGGGGTCGGGGCCGCGGCCGCTGTGAGCGACGCCACAAATAATGCAAGAGTTAAAGTACCTTTTTCTTCTTGTGTTGCAGACTCCACGGTGTACCCGATCTTCAGCACCCCGTCCGTGGCCAAGAAGCGGTCAGCGCAGCTTTTTACTTTTAGCTTTGTAGTGTTTTGCTCTGTTATCAGCCCTGAAGTCCCCGCGATCGGCTCGTTGTCCCGTTTCCTCCCTGACTCGTGATTGTCGTCCTGAGCTGTAATCTGCAGTCATCTGGTAGTCCGGAATATCTCGGCAGGTGCCGGATTACCAGACTTCTCCGTTTTCTTGGGCTTTGCACATGATTGTCTGTTCATCTTCTATCTATGATCCGATTTCCATCTTTGTCGTTCTTCTTTTTCCCCCTCAGACCCGTAGATTTTCGGGGGGATCTGACGTCCCCCGTTTGCTCCAGTACTCCGGCCGTGACTAAAGCCCCGAAACTGAGCAAGAGGAAGGACGGCAAGAAAATGGACGACGATCAGCTGATCATTGTGAGTCCGGCGCGAGATCCGCGTACTGCTGAAACCCTCTGTGCTGCGGATGTGGGCAGTGACCCAGTGTCTCCCTCTGCAGGACGCGGGGCAGAAGCACTTCGGTCCGGTGTCGTGCGGCTCCTGCGGGATGATCTTCTCGGCCTCCAGTGCGGAGGATGAGGCTCAGCACGCGCAGTATCACCAGAGGCTGCTGGAGCGGCTCCGCTACGTGGTGAGGACCCTCCTGTGGTGGGGCGGCCGCGGACCTCTGCTGGCAGTCAGCGAATGGGCGTCAGTCTAGTGCAGAACTAAGCCGTCTCACAGCTGAGGGTTCGCTGCAGTGTATCGCCATCACCCTAAACATGGCCACCCCGTTCACTGACAGCGAGCAGAGCTGGTGCGACCGGCTGCCAGCGTCTCTGCACTTATTTCTTACCTTTTATGGACTTTTTCGCATCGCAGGGCTGGAAAAAAGAGCGAGTAGTGGCTGAGCTGTTTGACGGGAAAATCCTGAAGATCTGCCCCGACGACCCAAAATACGCCAGGAGGAAGGTGAGGGGTTAACGCTGCACGTCCCTGACCGATGTTCAGTGCTGACTGAGGGGGGGGGGTTGTTCTCTTCTCCGGTCATCTCCGGAGCTGCGCTCTGTTAATTCTGCTCTGATTGCTGCACAGAACGCTCTCTATAACAATTTTAATAAAAAAGTGTAGCGATCAGGCGGCAGATGTTTGTTTCCAGCTCCGGATGTGAAAAGAGAACAAGGTAAAGGGACAATACGAGATTAGAAAACAAAAAAATGTGCAAACTGTGGTCGCGGGAGCTGATGTCAGAGACCCCCAGAGAGGGTTAATTACCAGTGCTGCGTGTACAGATCGGTAGCTCCTCCCCTCCTAGTGATCATGTGATCGGCGCAGCGGTATAGCGGGTTCATATTTTATATTTTTGTTTGGATTTTTTGTATTTAGTCCTTTTAGGGGTTCGATCCTGCGATCGTCTGATCGATTATCCTGTACACTGGACAATCGCGGGATCAAAACTAATCTAAGGGGACTGAAAAAAAAAAAAATAAAGTAAAACTAAACTGAGCTGATCCTGGACAGTAGAATGTTTGGCCGCAGCTTTGGATGTGACTGGAGGACGGGGTTTTTCCTGTGGATTGTGGTTTTGTTGCCTGCAGGCGGAGGAGGTGCGAGAGCTGGTGGACGCGGAGCTCGGCTTCCAGCAGACGAGCCTGAATTCTCCCGCCAGGGCGTGCACCTATCTGTACGTGACCAGCGATAGGAAGATCGCCGGGTGCCTGATCGCCGAGCCCATCAGACAGGTACGTGGAGCCGCCCCATGGTCGTCGTCCGTCATCTGCGCCACCCTGCTATAACATGGGCTTCGGCAGGATGTATGTGCAGAGGTCAGTGGTGTAATTCCAATAGTCCAGTAATCTGGAAGGTTGCAGTTGTCCGCTATAACATGTGACGTCAGGTTACCAATAGTCCGGTATAATGTGAGCTGATGCTCTAACGTAGGCTTGAAGGCCGTACATCACCCAACTGGCAGGGGATCGGTGGGATTACAAGGCAGGAAAGTCCCGTAGGTCCAGACGTACTGTGATGACACTAGTCCAGAAGATCGCACGGGCATGCTCTAACATAGGCTTGGAGGCGATGAATAATGCAGCTCGGGGATGAGGGTGGTAATGAAGGCATAGCAGCAGCGTGGCATTGGGTGATGGCGCAGTATGGGACTGGCACTGTCTGAAATATACATTCATGTAGATGCTTATACATAGGTGGTCAGGTAATAAGCCGCTGCCAGTGGAAGAAATGGCAGAAAATGACGGCAGATGCTGGAGTATTGTACGTGTCTGCTCTAACATAGGCTTGAATGATTGAAGATTGTGGCTGTAATATTGATTGGAGGATTAGACGTGCGCCCTCTGATTTAGGATTGGAGGGTTAGACATGTGCCTTAGGCTCGGGATCAGACGCGCGCTCTCCGACGTAGGCTCGGGGGGGGGATCAGACGCGCGCTCCGACGTAGGCTCGGGGGATCAGACGCGCGTGCGCTCCGACGTAGGCTCGGGGGGGATCAGACGCGCGCTCCGACGTAGGCTCGGGGGGGATCAGACGCGCGTGCGCTCCGACGTAGGCTTTTAGATGAATACACTTGTGCAGTCCGGAGACTTTGTCTGACCCTCCGGGCCCCCAGGTCTCATGTGTTTGCTTTGATCTCTTCTGCAGGCGTTCCGGGTTCTGGCCGAGCCGCCGTCTCCTGAGGACAAGTCGCTGGAGCGGCACAGAGCCTGGCGCTGCTCCTCTGACCCCCAGCCGGCCATCTGCGGCATCAGCAGGATCTGGGTGTTCGCCCCGATGCGCAGGAGAAACATCGCCAGCCGCCTGGTGGACGCCGTGAGGTGAGGGCGCCGCTGATCTCCACCTGGCAGTGTCCTGTCAGCGCCCTCCTGTGGTGACACCCAGGATGTTCTCTTGTCTTGCAGGAGCTCCTTCATTTACGGCTCGCACCTGAACACCGATGAGATCGCCTTCTCCGACCCCACGCCGGACGGGAAATGTTTCGCCAGCTCCTACTGCGCCGTCCCTGACTTCCTGGTGTACAACTTCCTCAGTTAGATGCTGATGAGAGCAGTAGGTTCTCCAGCCCTGCTGGGAGTTGTAGTTCTTCAGCAGTTGGAAGCTGCTTGTTTAGTTTTTTGCACTTTGTTTCGTTTGCTGCTAGAACAGATCGTCCTCGTGCTGCTTTTTTTTTGGGTCACAGGACGAGGCGGTCGGACCCTCGGTCCGGCTAGAGCGTTCTTTAGTGCCCGGTGCCTCCAGTAAAGGGGACACTACAGAACGCTCCACCTGTACTATAAATGAAGAGTTTTATTTCCTCCCCCACTTCCAGTCATTACTGGCAGAGTCCTCGTAGCTTTGGGACTGGTTATGGGTTACCACTTCAGTAATTGCCATTTAAGCAATTCCCTAACTTGTTTGGTCACTTCTGGATTCTTGTCCAAAAAGAAAAGTTTCTGGATGATGAGAAGTTGGAAACTTTTGGAACTTTTGTTCCAGTATCTCTTCTTGCTGTCAGTGAATGGGAACATTGATTATTTGCACCAGCGCTCGGGGGTCCGGGTCCCGCAGCCGTGACAGTTTTCATTCCCTGATGGCAGCAGCGATCTTGGAGGTGACCTCGCAGACAATAGTAGGTGGTGACTCCTTGCCGCTCCTTGTCCTCTCCTGTCTTCTGTCCTGTAAATATTTCCTTGTGTGATGCTGGTACTTGTTGTCCACCAGTTACATTCTCATTGCTGATTTTGCATTATGGATAATCGCAGCCCCCCCCCCCCCCCCGGGACTGGGTCACATGACACAATATTTTATCTTAAAGTTGCTGTTTAAAATAATAAAACTTATTTCTTTCTTTCTTTTTTTTTTAAATCTAAAGTGACGCTTCAGCACAAACGTAACTTGCTGTAGAGACCCCCCCCCCCCAACCAATCACATTAATGGCCTCTCCGTTCCGTGACCACGGAGATTCCGGCATTGATACACCCATCCATGGATGTAGCGGCATTCCTCTATTACTCCGCCTGGAAATCTTTGCTCTGATCGGGGTCTGTCTTGTGTATCCTGATACCGTCGTCACGGATTGGATGATGGGGTCTTTATAATTGAATAGGTGGTCCATTTATTCTTATGTTTCCAGGATGGGTTACAGAGGGTCGGCACATGGGGAACATGATCCAGAATTGTGATTTAACTACAGCAGAGCAGATAGGGCTGATGGGCTCGGAGATAAGCGGTGGAGCCGGAGGGGCCACAGTCCACGTCTGCCCACCATCAGCAGCTTCCATCCATGTGAGCGGATCACTGCTGACCGCAGGGTTTTGGGGGCTCATTGCCGCTTACTGCCCTCTACAATGAGATGGGAACATCTGGCAGAATTTATCCTCAGCTTACGGAATCTGGAGAAAAAAAAAAATACTGCTAAAACTACGAGGACTCGGTGCAGTCAGTCTGCGGCCACGATAAAATGCACAACAGCCTCTGAAGGTCTACTGTGACCTCGCTGCACTGCGTGAGTCCAGACGACAAGAAGAAGAGCCTGTAAAGCACTGCAACGCTCTGGCGTCACACAGCTGACAACCAGCTTCTCCTGATCGTTTGGTCTCACACTGTGGATGTGTGGGAGAGAGACCTGTCAATCATTTGGACAGGGGAAGTGCCAGACTAGTCCTGGGCTGGCTCTGCCAGAACAGGCTGCAATCATACAAGATAGGCTTTGGTCCATGCTGCCTGTGGTTTGGGCAGCATGGGTAAAATGACAGGTGATGAGCGCGCATCGGGGTGCTCAGATACAGAGTATCTCAATTGACTTCCTGCCCTCCATGTTTCACAGCTATTATATAGCCTGGAATGCCCGTGTGTGGCAGGCAATCTCCACATTTTTTTTTTGGGGCTGTTAACAGCTGCGAAACATGCGGGGAGGAGAGGAACAACTGCGATACTCGATGTGTAGCCAAGAACCCCGATGCTCACTCATCACTGGCGACAGGTTCTCCTAAAAACATAAGGCCGGGATCACACTACCGTGTGTGATGCGAGAAACTCACACGAGTCTCTCGCATCAACACCCGGCCGGGTGTTGATGCGAGAGACTCACGTGAGTTCCTCCGGCCTAATACTGCACCTGTCACAATACCCTTGAAGGATCTCTTAGGACAATAGACTCCTTCCCTGTCCCTCAAGTTAGGGTGCTCCTAGGCAATTCCTGTTCCCAGATGGTGGAGATAACGGGGTCTCGTATGTTGCTATGCTCCTAAATGCACACTAAACTTTCCTAACCTACCCAGGGAGGTATGGGACACAAATGTATTGGATAATACAGACCTAACACAAATACACTCAAAAAAACAACCATGTTGGAAACGAGAACAGTAGGAGGGGAAAAAATGTAAGGACAAGAACACACAAAACCACACATATATCCTAAAAACTACTCCAACTGACTGCCTAAGAACTTCAACCCTAAACCAGGAAGTTGTAAACTTTCACCAGTGCAAGGTGTGAGCATATATACATGAGAGGAGCGGCCAGCACAGAACAGCTGAGACGATTCAGGACTGAGAACTTCAGGACATAGAACTGTTTAACCCTTCAAACCACAGAGCAAGGAAGATCTGCACTGCTAATAGTAAGGTGAAGCAGATCTAATAAGTGCAGGGATTTGTGTAACCAGACGCCTCAATCTTCTGGACCCTCTGTCAAGGTAACCCTGTGACAGTAGACCCTCTCCTTAGGGACCCTCAGAACCAGGTTTATTTGGAATTTAGGTGTGAGACCAAACCAACCTGATTGCATGAACATCAGATGCTGGTTCCCACATTCTCTTTTTCAGGACCGTAACCCTTTCATTGTACTAAATATTGAAGAGACCAGTATGCAAAGCGAGAATCAATCTATCTGTAATTCCCATCAACCATGCCTGGGGAAGGTGGTGGTGGAGATGGTTCAGAGGTAGCAATGTATATTTTGAGAAGTGATTGGTGAAACATAAATCTTGAAAATGGATGGCAAACCAAGACAAAATGCCACTGGATTAACGATGGCCACAGTCTTATAGGGGCAGATGAACCTGGGTCCCAGTTTCCAAGAAGGAACCTTCAACTTCATGTTCTTCAAGGACAACCACACCAAAGCCCCAAGACACCTGTCCATACCCACCAAGTGCTTCTGATCAGTCATACTCATCATTTGGACACCATCCTCAAATTATTAAGAACATCTTGCCACACTGATGTAAAAGGTGATGAAAACTGTTCCTCAGGTACTTCTGAAGAACTATTACAATTGAAGGAGCAGAATTGAGGGTGAAAACCATACTCCCCGAAGAATGAGGACTTGTCAGCAGATTCATGACAATGGCTATTCACAGCAAACTCATCTACAGATAAATAAGAAAGCCAATCCTGATTCCCAGACAGAAAACACCTGAGTCTCAAGATTCTAGTTCACTCTTTGTTTGCTCATTAGACGTTGGATAAAAGGAGGACGAAAATGAAAGCAGAATCCTCAAGTGAGGAGAAAATGCTTTCCAAAATTTGGAAATAAATTGAACCCTCTGGTTGGAAACGATGTCAGATGGCATCCCATGTAATTTCATGATTTCATTAATAAAAATTTGTGCCAAGGTCTTGGCATTTGGTAAAGCCATCTTGCTGAATCTGTCTACCTCCACCAATATTACAGTGTTCCCTGCTGATACGGGTAAATCAGTGATGAAATGTACAGATGAATCCATGATCTACTGGGAATCGCTAAAGGTTGAAGAGTATGAGGGGTTTTAAAACACTGCACAAACACTTCAGGCGGCTACATACTCCTGAACATCCTGGTGCACCCCAGACCACCAAAAATGCACAGTAAGGAGATCTGTGGTGGCTTTACCCATCAGGATGTCCGGTCAAGACCAACTCATGATGTTCACTCAGAATTCTGAGACTGAAGTTCACAAGGACAAACCGTTTTCCTGAAGGACACTCAGCATCGGCGTCACTGATGAACTGACCCCTCTAAAAAATGATGTCACTCCTCAATGGTCAACTTTATTGCCAAGAGTTTTCTATTACCAATGTCATAGTTCCGCTGGGCGGATGACAGTTACTTGGAAAAGTAGGCACACAGATGCCATTTACTTGGGAGATGAATCCTGCTACAAAACAGCCCCAACCGTCACCTCAACGTCTACAATGAATGGCTGTGTGCCGTCAGGCTGTACGAGAACCGGCGCAGAAGCAAAACGTCTCTTCAAAAGTAGCGAACACTTCACTGGCCGGACTGGACAATTTGGAAAAGTCCATCCCTTTTCTGGACATATCAGTCAGAGGTTTGGCCACTTCCAAAAAGTTATTGATGAACTTATGGTAATAACTAGAGAAACACAAAAATCTTTGTAAAGCTTTATGGTTTTCAGGACGATCTCAATCCAGTACCGCCCAGACTTTCGTCGGATCCATGTGAAAACTGACGGACGATAATTAATAACCCAGAAAAGGAATCTCCTGAAGTGAGAACATTTCTCTGGTTTGACATAACTTATTGTCCCAGAGTATCTGTAAGACCTGCGTAACATGTACCTGATGTGACTCTAGGGCCGATGAATAAATCAATGTTATCCAGATGGACCACCACAAATCTACTTGCCAGTTGAAGGAAAATGTTGTTTACAAAGTGCCGAAAGACAGCAGGAGCATTAGGTCAAGCCAAATGGCATGACAAGGTTTTTGTAGTGTCCCTCAGGTGTATTAAAAGCAGTCTTCCACTCACCTCCCTCCCTTATACAGATGAGATTATATGTCCCCCTTGAGGTCTAGTTTAGAAAACCACTTAACCCCAACGATCTGATTAAAGAGGTCCAGATTGAGGAGAGGATCCAGACCGTGATCCGATTAGTAACCTCCAGTCTTTTTTCTTCACAAAGAAAAACCCTGGTTCTACGGGAGATGAAGGTCTGATATGACCCTTAGCCAGACTCTGTGATATAGTCCTTCATGGCCTGCCTCTCCAGACCTGAAAAACATTATACAACCTGATCTTAGGCAATTTGGCACAGCAATTCAATTAATGGCACAATCATAAGGACGATGAAGTTCCTGACACCCCTGCTCCGAGAATACATTCTGAAAAAGACAGGTATTCAAGCAGGGACAAGGTATCAACCCTGGCTAAACGGGTGCCCAAGCAGTGTCTTTGACCGTACTCTCTCTACTACCTCCGGAGCCTGTCAGTCCACCACGAAATTGTGCAATGGAAGCCAAGGTAGTCCAAAACCACAGGAAACGGCAAGCTCTCTAGCATATAACAATCAATTCCAAGTGTATGGTCCCTACCTGCAGACTTATACCTCTAACGACCTGAGTATAATACCCCTGGCTCCAGGGTGCAGAATCAATTCGTATAATACTGTAAGTACTGGTCTAGACAATTTGAGGATCGAGACCCTGGTCCTGGATGAACCAGGAGTCAATCAGAATAAACCTCGCCCCCACTGTCCAAAAATGCCGAAACAACCACCTCATGTTTGCCTAAATGGATCTAGCGCAGGGTTCCCCAACTCAAGGCCCACCAACAGGTCATGTTTTCAGGTTTGCCCTTGTATTGTACAGGTGATGCAATTATCACCTGGGCAATACTAAGGAAATCCTGAAAACTTGACCTGTTGGTGGGCCTTGAGGACTGGAGTTGGGGAACCCTGATCTAGCGGATAAAAAGACTTGTGACCTACCCACAGAGGAAACGTATACACCCAGGTTGGTAATCTCCCCGCCACCCGGGCTCCTTTGTTTTCCGGCGGTTTGTTTGCAACTGCATAAGAATGGACAGGTGCACACGAAATGCTCCTTTTTGCCACAAAAAAAAATAAATATTCCCTTTGCGTTGAACTTCAGGTGGACTTGTGCAACGGGTCGTCCCACCCAACATGGCAGCCTCCAGGGAAACAAGGGTCTCGTACAGAACAGAAGGCATCTTTCACCTTCTCTGAGAGCCCGTAGTGAGAGGGTACGTAGTGTGGGATCATTCCACCTAGTATCCGTAGACCACCTAAGGAGTTCCGCTTGCCAGTCTCCCTGATGAAGCCAACGTACTTTAGAGAGAGATACAGTCGGGGTCATCATAAATTAGACCCAGAGCATTAAACAGTTCCACGACTGTCTGAAGCGACCGGGAATCAGACGGGAGAGAAAATGCTCATGTTTGGGGGTTACCCAAGAGAAGAGATTACAGTCTTCATCCGAAGTTCCAACAGGAGTTGCCCAAAGGCAGCAGACCCCAAGCTTGGAGTTGATGGATTCTGCAAGGCAACTGCGCAGAGGTCTGCCACCTCCAGAGCAGCCACAAGATCCATAGTTAATCCAAAAAAAGTGTGGGCTGGAGCTAATGTCACGATACTGTAACAGGATTTCCCGGGGCAACAGGCACCTTCTCTGTCCCTCAAGCTAGGAGGACCCTAGGCTCTGTTCCCCAGATTACTCCTGATGGTGGAGCTGCTGGGGCCTCGTACCTTGCTATGCTCCTAAATGCATACTGAACTGTTTTCACCACCACCCAGGGAGGGAATGGACAAAAGAGTATAGGAAAACAAAAACCTGACAGAGGAAACTAACAGGTAGAAAAGAAACAATCATACAAATAGACTGAAAAAAACAACAGAGTGGGAAATAAGGAAACAGTAGGAGACCTAAAAACAGATAGGAGATATCGGCGTGGGTTTATTCTGAGAACTACACAAACAGACCGCTGCTAATTCAGACAATTTGTTCATCACTAAACCAGGTAGTTGTGAACTATCACCACCATTTTACAGGTGCAAGGTGTGAGCATCCATACTTCAGAGGAGCGGCCTACACAGAACAGCTGAGACAATTCAGGAGATCAACAGAACTCACTAACCTTTGCAACAACAAAGCAAGGAAGATCTGCACTGCTAATAGGAAGGTGAAGCAGATCCAATAAGTGCAGGGGTTTGTGTTAATCATTCGCTGCGATCTTCTGGCCCCCTTCTGGTCCTCATAGGCGCAGTATAACTGCTATAATACCATGTGCTGCAGGGTCCTTGGTAGTGAGGGCAAAGTATTATATCACAAATTATAACGATTGCCATACAATAATTACTTTTTATAACAGGCCAGTACACGTTTTATTAGGTGAATATATAGGGACACATACAAACATCAATATAAGACAAAACAACAAAAAAAAAAAAAAAAAAAACTTTTACAATTCCTTAAACATCTGTATCGGAGGTGCAGTCCTCTCCCTCTCCTCTGGGGGTGCTCTTTCAACCAACCATCTCCTCTATAGTTCCTCTTATTTTAAGAATCTAACCATTCTAACAGAACTGGAAACTCTATGGAAAGATGCAGCATTAAAACTAAAACCGCCGACTTTGCAGGTCTATCGCAGCCTATAAAATATTCATTGGATATTCTCCGCCTCTAGGACCTCCACGATCATTGCAGCAGAAGGCCTTCCTTTGGGGTTCTCACTCGAGCACATGAAAAACAGTGATATGACCCGCTGGTAAGAGTCGTCCAGCTCATCCGCGTTGACCGGTGGCCGTGTCCCCAAGGCTTCGTAGTAGGCGTCCTCGTCAAAGTCGTCTTCATCGAATGAGTCATCTGTGGGCCAACAGGAAAAAGGGATCAGAAAGTGACCAAGACCGGAGCCTCCTACACTGCCGGGTCCTTACAACACCCACCTTCATCATCATTGTCGTTTTCTGGTGACAGGTTGACATGAGGGATGGACAAGGTCATCATCTCCCACAGAGTCAAACCAAAGGCGTAGATGTCAGACTTATCGGAGATGACCCCGTGTTCCTCCAGAGCTTCCATGGGTTTCCAGGATTCTGTACCAATGTAATACAAGTCTGGATCGCTCACTAGAAGGAAGAGTAATAGTGAAATGAGCACAGGAAGACTAGTCTGGTGAAAAGAAAGTAAGGACGAGACACTAAGGGCTCGCTCTCACTTGTGTATAAATTGGACGATTGCAAATTGGATTGCACTTAGACCAATGTTATTCAATGAGGCAGTGCAGATCGGCTCGTTTTTCCTCACCTGTATTCCGCGTGAGAAAAAAAATTGCATCATTCGGCGTATGGATGAGTATATCGGCCGAAACTCGCCAATACAAGTCTAGGGTTGCGAGAAGAATATAAAAAAAAAAAAAAAAAAAGACGGCACATGGACCATGCGTATGGCGTCCGATTTCTACGCCTAAATCTTGAGAAACCATGAAATCGCATCTGTCAAATATAGTAAATTCACAGCCAGAACCCTGCTGGCAACCAAGATATAGATAGAGGATAGAAAGATAAATAGTTATCCTGCAGATATATAGTGTCACAACCCCCCTACATATTATAAAGCAGAAAAATTCTCCAGCGTAGGTTATATACATAAACAGTACCCGAAAACCTGACTGATGAGTTTCGACTAGACACTCTTATTCATGGCTTATTTTCAAAGCGCCCCAGACCATGACGGTTCCGTGTGGAGGCTTTCTTCCAAGTAAGGTGCAGTGGATAATGGTGAACCGACCTCCTCTCTCCTCTTCCCAATTCCACATATTATAAACTTGCACCATTTTGTGTCTTTCATGTGGAGTTTATTCTACAGCTTCTTAAGCTTGTTTAACCTAATAAATAAAAAAAATGATATGGTGTCCCCTCTATTTTATGAAGCCAGCCAAGGTAAAGCAGACAGCTGTGACTTGATATCAGGCTGGGAAGGTTCATGGTTATTGGGCCCTTCCCAAACTAAAAAATACCAGTCTTCAGGTGCCCCAGAATTGGCGCATCATATTAGATTTTGACGCGTTGCCCAGCTCTTCCCAATTGCCCTGGTATGGTGGTAATCGGGGGTAATGGTAGTTGGGGTTGATGTCATCTGTGAATTCTCCAAAAACAAAGCTGGCATCAAGCCCTGTCCATAGGAGTTTAGGAGCAGGCATTCCTGGCTCGAGCTGCGCTCCGCGAGATCTGACAACTGTGAAGAGCAGCGATGTTACAGCAGACGTCACCGCTCTTCAGTTGCTAGGTGTCGGAGCGCAGTGTGAGCAGGGAATGGCTGATGCTAAAAGTCTATGGAGCCTCATGTTCCACAGGCTTTGGACGTCTGAATCGGGGAACGTTCGGGAAGAACTGGACTACAGCGGACGTGCATGGGACTGGTGAACGAGGGACATAGACTTATTTTTATTCCTCTCTTCATATGATTTCCAGGCTTCCATTTGTGGACTACGTTGGACCTGTGTTTTTTGTTTGTTCTTTTTACAAATAAATTGGTGAACCTGGGAAAGTGTGGGGGAGTGTTTGTATTTTTTAACTTTTTAGCACGGGGTTAGTAATGGGGATGGGGTGTCTGATAGACACCTCCTTATTACTAACACCATGGATTCACGCCAGCTTTGTTTTTGGACAAATCACAGCTAACATCAACCCCAAGTCCCATTACCCTTATTGCCACTGAACCAGAGCAATGAGGAAGAAATAGGTGCAACTAATGTGATGTGCCCATTCTGGGGCAGCTGCAGGTTGGTATTTTTAGTCGAGGAATGACCCAATAACCAAGGACCTTCCCAGCCAGATAATCAGACTGCAGCTATCGCTTTACCTTTTCTGGTTATCAAAAATAGAGGGGACCCCACATTGTTTTTTTAAATTATTTATTAGGTTAAACAAGAATAAAAACCAGTAGAATAAACTCCACATGAAAGGAATTAAAGGGTGCCAGTTTATATGCAAGGGGTTGTGAAATTATATATCTGCAGGATAACTATCTATATATTATGTATCCAACATCTATCTATATCTGTATATATTATTGTTTTATTAGTTGTAAACTAGATGTAAATTACATAGAGAATTACAGAATATTGGCCTCTTCCCAGAACAAAACCATCAGCTCTGAGCTGTCTGCTATCCCTCAGCTGGTTATCAAAAAATAAGCGAGAACCCACGCAATATATTTAAATCATTAGCTAAATATAAGGACAGGAAACTACACACGCAAAGCACTGATTATACATCACTCTGACATATTTGTATTCTATTCTGAGGGTTCTGGCTGTAAAATTACTGAACTTGGCAGATGAAATGTCAAGTTTCCTTTGAGATGTGCAAGTAAAAATTAAACCGCACATGCATGGTCTGTGCACGGTGCGATTTTCTTCTCGCACACATTGACCTGCATTGGCGAGTGAGATCCAATTCTCGCAGACAATCGCTATGGTTGCCATGACGACTGGGGGGGGGGGTCCTGTAATCTTTCCTAGTAGAAGAGGCTATACACTGAGTCTGCCGGACAGAGGAAGCAGCTGTCGTTCCCTAACATTACATCGCCCTGCTGGGACTACATGGATGGGTACAGCACTTCTGCAATTAAAATTTCCATAGACAAAGGGGAGGGTCACAATTTATCTCCTAAGGAGCAGGGGAGGGGGGGTGCAGGTTCTTTATCTCCCAAGGAGAGACTCAATGTTAGAAAATGAACCCAGACCTCCCGTGGCCTCCCATCGACTTCCACAATACTCACCGACCATGTTCTCATCCAGCGGCAGCGAAACCCCGACGTCGCAGATTTTGATGGACTCGAAGTCGCCCTTGATGACAATGTTGGGGGATTTGATGTCTCCGTGCAGGATGTTTTTATCGTTGTGCAGGTACTGAAAAGGGAGAATAAGACGAAACCATAGGACATAGATACAGGCCCGGCCTACGACAAACCCTACTGCACAGTGACGTTATGACAGGTGGAGGGTGCTCTCATTTTCCGGTCACTGGGGCGGGGTGAGCGCTTGTTCTTTACCGTACAAGTCAAGCAGATTTATACTAATGGGACGATGCCAAACTTTTCTTTTCCAAACTTCCGTGGGGGTCTTGAACCTTCGATGGTCTGACCACTCCCACTACATGCTGCTATATATTATATATGCAATACAATCATAGCAGTATGCAGCTAAAAATGAGGCCCAACATGGCCGTCGTGGCAATACATGAGCAGTCCGCTATCATGTCACGTAGGAAGATCGCTCCCCGTCAGCTGCATCCGCAGAAGACCGACGCCGCAGCACCGGGTCTTGGAGCTGACTGCGAATACGAAAAAAAAAAAAGTGGACTTGGTGAGCGCTGCCAGGAAGATGAGACTCCAATGCCGCATTGATGACGCGATGGGGGGTTATTTTCCCTGAATTTAATGACGTCAGAAAAGTCCTTTAAATTAAAAAAAAAAATGTGTAACTACACATTCATTTCTGTAACCGCGTTTTATAAGGAACGTTCTTATGCATCCTCTATGCATCACCGTACATAGCAGACTACACAGTGAGGGATCAGTGACTCGTTTGTCAGCTCCTTCTGTGGCCTGTACCAGAGAGACGGTGGTCCGTGGCTGCCAAACTGAACGCAAGCCAGTGTCCTGCACACCTTTTTTTGCTCAACCCTGGTCAGTACCGCTCGATCTCTCTTCCCCTGAACCATCTTGTGTGATGATTTAGGACAGGATGGAAATCAGACTGTGTCAGAATTCATCACAGAAGATGGTTCAGGAGAAGCGAGAGATGAGCCTTCCAGACCAAGGGAGCAGCTCACTGATGGATTCACTGGTCCTGCACTCTGCAGCCTTCTATGTATTATGATACACAGAGGATGTAGAAGACCAACAGTCCAAAATATTCAGAGGAAACTATTTTGGCAAAAATGATTATGAGACAAGAAATATGTGAATTTAAGTTACTAAAAGACCAAATTTCTGCAGCCTTCATTTAGGGACTGAAAATTATCAAAAGCGCCTCATGTGACGCCAATTACATGTCATTGGAGTTTCCCTTTTATTATCAGGGGGCCCATGCTGTGTTGTACAGCTATTGTACCTTCAGCCCCCGCGCCATGCTCAGGGCCACCTTAAGAATGGTGTGGGCAGGGAACGGGCCCAGTTTCTTCTCGCTTCTCTCCTCTATCAGGTCGTTCAGCGACTTCTCTCCGCCGTACTCCATCGCGAGGCAGAGGCTGCCATCTTTGGCCTTGGTCAGGCCTCTGTAACCTGAAAGGGATAGGTGATACAACCTGTGAGCTAGTCACTGCATGTAAGGATGCGTTCACACCTGACAGCTTTTATGTTTTGGAAGTGTGATGACCCCTTTAAGACGACACCAGAAAACAACCCACGGGAGCAAAAAAAATTCTAACATTGGTAGACAACCCCTGAGATACCGGGGTCAGTGGTAACCGTGGCATCTAAGAGGTCAGACGGCTCATCAGCCTCCTGGTGACCGGTGGCAGTGGAGGCCAGGGACTGAGTGACGCCTCCCAGCTGGGGATAAACTACAGCCTAAAAGGAAAAACCTGGCTGTATACAACCAATCAATATTCAGCGTTTGCCACTTCTCCCAACACTTGGTTGTGGGAACGTACCCCATCCGGGCTCAGTCTCCCCTGAAGAATCGCAGATGAGATGCGTCGGAGGCACCTTTCTAATTGATCCTTGGGAAAAAGTGTGGCTCTCATATGACAGCGATCCCCCCCATGTGTCTTTACAATACAAGGGATCATTTGACCCGAACCACTATCAGGACAGCGCCAAGACCTGGCGAGATTGGTCCGCTCTCTAACTTACAGCACATTAATACAGATTAGTGCAATCCCCTTAGGGTACGTGCACACGCTGCGGATTGGTCTGTGGATTCATCCGCGCGGATTTTGTAAAATCCGCAGGTCAAAAGACCTGCGGATTTATCTGCGGATTATTCTGCAGTTTCACCATCTCCACAATGGAGGAGATAGGAATCCGCAGAAAAAATTGACATGTCAATTCTTTCTGCGGTTTAGAAAACGCAGATAATCCGCATGGAAAATTCCGCACCGTCTGCACTGCGGTTTCCATTTCCCATAGGGAATAATGGTGCTGTACACCGCAGCAAAAACTGCTGCGGATCCGCAGCGGCCAAATCCGCAGCGTGTGCACACCACCCTTAGAGAGGCGATAACCGCTCATCAGGTCATGTGTGTTATTCGTACTGACTGTCAATCAGCCTGTGGCCGCCTTATCAGAATATATAAAGCCTATACATCAGCACGTCTACCCGGCTGAATCCTGAAGCCAAAGGAAACAAAGCAGAGATGATGGATCCGTCACCGCAGCTGAAACACCAGACTATCGGACACAGCAACTCCACACATCCATGCTACTCACCAACAATGTTGGGATGCTGCAGGTTTTTGAGAATTCTGGCCTCATTATTCAGTCTCTTCTCATAGATGCTCTTACTGGACTTATCACACTGTTTATTCACCTTCTTTACCGCCCAAGGGGAATGAGACAAACCTTTTGGTGATCTACGAAAAAACAAAACACTTATTCTCCAGAGCTGCACTCACTCTTCTGCTGGTGCAGTCACTGTGTACATACATTACTGATCCTGAGTTACCTCCTGTATTATACCCCAGAGCTGCACTCACTATTCTGCTCATGCAGTCACTGTGTACATACATTACTGATCCTGAGTTACAGCCTGTATTATACTCCAGAGCTGCACTCACTATTCTGCTGGTGTAGTCACTGTGTACATACATTACACTACTGATCCAGAGTTACACCCTGAATTATACCCCAGAGCTGCACTCACTATTCTGCTGGTGCAGTCTGTGTACATATATTACTAATCCTGAGTTACACCCTGTATTATACTCCAGAGATGCACTCACTATTCTGCTAGTACAGTCACTGTGTACATACATTACTGATCCTGAGTTACATCCTGTATTATACCCCAGAGCTGCACTCACTATTCTGCTGGTGCAGTCACTGTGTACATACATTACATTACTGATCCTGAGTTACCTCCTGTATTATACTCCAGAGCTGCACTCACTATTCTGCTAGTGCAGTCACTGTGTACATACATTACTGATCCTGAATTACATCCTGTATTATACTCCAGAGCTGCACTCACTATTATGCTGGTGCAGTCTCTGTGTACACACATTACTAATCCTGAGTTACCTCCTGTATTATACTCCAGAGCTGCACTCACTATTCTGCTAGTGCAGTCACTGTGTACATACATTACTGATCCTGAATTACATCCTGTATTATACTCCAGAGCTGCACTCACTATTCTGCTGGTGCAGTCACTGTGTACATACATTACTGATCCTGAGTTACAGCCTGTATTATACCCCAGAGCTGCACTCACTATTCTGCTAGTACAGTCACTGTGTACATACATTACATTACTGATCCTGAATTACATCCTGTATTATACTCCAGAGCTGCACCCACTATTCTGCGGGTGCAGTCACTGCGCACATACATTACATTACTGATCCTGAGTTACCTCCTGTATTATACCCCAGAGCTGCACTCACTATTCTGCCTGTGGAGGACCTGAGTCGTTCATGCATTGCACAGTGTAAGGCAGTGGTAGCACCGTACCCAGTGAGGAGGCAGTGACCCACAAAGTTCAAACATAAAAGTCTCTTTAATGTGTTATCTTCACTCAGAAAGGTTCCAATCCACACAATTGCATATAACTTCAGTGCATATTATCAGTGTTCATAGCACTATATAGTACACGGCTTTGTAACGCAGTCACTGTGTACATACATTACTCTGTATATATACACAGTGATTGCACCAGCAGAATAGTGAGTGCAGCTCTGGATGGGCGGACTTTACCTTTTCATGAGGTAGACGCTGACTCCAGTGCCGTAACCAAACTTCTGCATGAATGGCGAGGCCGGGATGGCGAATGAGGGGGACTGTGTGGAGGATCCTGTAACAGAGGAATACAGCAGCCATTAGGAGATTACAGTCAGTAGATAGAGCGCCGCTCCGCCCAGTTCCATTATGCTTTCTGCTAGGGTGGGCAATTTTGCCAGAAAGTAAAATCTCAGGGTTTTTTAACCATCACCGCCACGTGCCGATATCACACAATGCCATAAGAACTGGAAGCAGCACAAGAGTCACAAGACAAAGGCAACGAAGAAATCCATCACACAGATCTTACAGACACTGTGGATTTCCAGTCACCTGATGGCCCATGGTATCGCTGAGGGCCCGGCAGGGGCCCAGGGAGACGTTTCCACAGCAAGGAAATAGGACAATAAACATCCACACCAAAAGCTGCCGGACGCGCTGGACATCTGTGGATTTCTCAGGCCGATATCCCGACTTCTGTGGATTTGTTGTGGGGACTTTTCACCACACAAGTAAGAGCCGTGAACCCTCCAGCGCACGTCACCGGGTCACACTGGGGGTCCGAGAACCAAACGGGGGGGCAACAATGGACCTGACTACAGGTCACAGAGGACAAGGAGCCACAGCGCCACCCCCCACGCCACTGCACGACGCCATCACCCCCAGTATAACACCCCCCACGCCACTGCACGACGTCATCACCCCCAGAATAACACCCCCCACGCCACTGCACGACGCCATCACCCCCAGTATAACACCCCCCACGCCACTGCACGACGCCATCACCCCCAGTATAACACCCCCCACGCCACTGCACGACGCCATCACCCCCAGTATAACACCCCCCACGCCACTGCACGACGCCATCACCCCCAGTATAACACCCCCCACGCCACTGCACGACGCCATCACCCCCAGTATAACACCCCCCACGCCACTGCACGACGCCATCACCCCCAGTATAACACCCCCCACGCCACTGCACGACGCCATCACCCCCAGAATAACACCCCCCACGCCACTGCACGACGCCATCACCCCCAGAATAACACCCCCCACGCCACTGCACGACGCCATCACCCCCAGTATAACACCCCCCACGCCACTGTACGACGTCATCACCCTCAGTATAACACCCCCCACGCCACTGCACGACGCCATCACCCCCAGAATAACACCCCCCACGCCACTGCACGACGCCATCACCCCCAGAATAACACCCCCCACGCCACTGTACGACGTCATCACCCCCAGTATAACACCCCCCACGCCACTGCACGACGCCATCACCCCCAGTATAACACCCCCCACGCCACTGCACGACGCCATCACCCCCAGTATAACACCCCCCACGCCACTGCACGACGCCATCACCCCCAGAATAACACCCCCCACACCACTGCACGACATCACCCCCAGTATAACACCCCCCACGCCACTGCACGACGCCATCACCCCCAGAATAACACCCCCCACGCCACTGCACGACGCCATCACCCCCAGAATAACACCCCCCACACCACTGCACGACATCACCCCCAGAATAACACCCCCCACACCACTGCACGACATCACCCCCAGAATAACACCCCCCACACCACTGCACGACATCACCCCCAGAATAACACCCCCCACACCACTGCACGACATCACCCCCAGTATAACACCCCCCACGCCACTGTACGACGTCATCACCCCCAGTATAACACCCCCCACGCCACTGTACGACGCCATCACCCCCAGAATAACACCCCCCACGCCACTGTACGACGTCATCACCCCCAGTATAACACCCCCCACGCCACTGCACGACGCCATCACCCCCAGTATAACACCCCCCAGTATAGAGCCGTCACCCTCTTAGAGCTCCTGTGGTAACAGCTATGACCCCACAGGCTCTCGCAGTACCGGCTCCCCGCCGGGCACACACTGATACCCCGGGATCCCGCTCTCACCGAGGCTCTTGCCCCTCTCCACCTTACAGGGGGTCTTGAAGCTGCTTTCTGTCGCCTCCATCTTCTCCGTGTCCGGCGGTTACACCACGAACTGTTCCCGCGACACAATTCAAACGGAAGAGAGCGCGCACCCGTATGACGTCACCAGATCGACGTGCGTGCGAAGAAACGTCTATCAGTGCGCGCACGTAATGACGTCACCTCAAGCGAGCGGCAAAGTACTGTAGGGGGCGGGACGTGTACTATACAAATGTGTGTTACTGACTGCTGCTGAGCCATGTATCTAATCCTCTCCTGTGTGATACTGACTGCTGAGCCGTGTATCTAATCCTATCCTGTGTGATACTGACTGCTGAGCCATGTATCTAATCCTATCCTGTGTGATACTGACTGCTGAGCCGTGTATCTAATCTTCTGTGTGATACTGACTGCTGAGCCGTGTATCTAATCCTATCCTGTGTGATACTGACTGCTGAGCCATGTATCTAATCCTATCCTGTGACACTGACTGCTGAGCCGTGTATCTAATCCTATCCTGTGTGACACTGACTGCTGAGCCGTGTATCTAATCCTATCCTGTGTGATACTGACTGCTGAGCCGTGTATCTAATCCTATCCTGTGTGATACTGACTGCTGAGCCGTGTATCTAATCCTCTCCCGTGTGATACTGACTGCTGATTCATGTATCTAATCCTCTCCCATGTGATACTGACTCCTGAGCTGTGTATCTAATCCTCTCCTGTGTGATACTGACTGCTGAGCCGTGTATCTCATCCTATCCTGTGTGATACTGCTGAGCTGTGTATCTAATCCTATGCTGTGTGATACTGTCTGCTGAGCCGTGTATCTAATCCTATCCTGGGTGATACTGACCGCTGAGCCGTGTATCTAATCTGCTCCCGTGTGATACTGACTGCTGAGCCGTGTATCTAATCTGCTCCCGTGTGATACTGACTGCTGAGCCGTGTATCTAATCCTCTCCTGTGTGATACTGACTGCTGAGCCGTGTATCTAATCCTATCCTGTGTGATACTGACTGCTGAGCCGTGTATCTAATCGTATCCTGTGTGATACTGACTGCTGAGCTGTGTATCTAATCGTATCATCTGTGTGATAGTGACTGTTGAGCCGTGTATCTAATCCTCTCCTGTGTGATACTAACTGCTGAGCCGTGTATCTAATCCTATCCTGTGTGATACTGACTGCTGAGCCGTGTATCTAATCCTATCCTGTGTGATACTGACTGCTGAGCCGTGTATCTAATCCTCTCCTGTGTGATACTGACTGCTGAGCCGTGTATCTAATCCTCCTGTGTGATACTGACTGCTGAGCAGTGTATCTAATCCTCTCCTGTGTGATGCTGACTGCTAAGCCGTGTATCTAATCCTCTCCTGTGTGATACTTACTGCTGAGCCGTGTATCTAATCCTCTCCTGTGTGATACTGACTGCTGACCCGTGTATCTAATCCTATCCTGTGTGATACTGACTGCTGAGCCGTGTATCTAATCCTATCCTGTGTGATACTGACTGCTGAGCTGTGTATCTAATCCGCTCCCGTGTGATACTGACTGCTGAGCCGTGTATCTAATCCTATCCTGGGTGATACTGACTGCTGAGCCGTGTATCTAATCCTCTCCTGTGATACTGACTGCTGAGCCGTGTATCTAATTCTATCCTGTGTGATACTGACTGCTGAGCTGTGTATCTAATCCTCTCCTGTGTGACACTGCTGAGCCGTGTATCTAATCCTCTCCTGTGTGATACTGACTGCTGAGCCGTGTATCTAATCCTATCCTGGGTGATACTGACTGCTGAGCCGTGTATCTAATCCTCTCCTGTGATACTGACTGCTGAGCCGTGTATCTAATTCTATCCTGTGTGATACTGACTGCTGAGCCGTGTATCTAATCCTCTCCTGTGTGATACTGACTGCTGAGCCGTGTATCTAATCCTATCCTGTGTGATACTGACTGCTGAGCCGTGTATCTAATCGTATCCTGTGTGATACTGACTGCTGAGCTGTGTATCTAATCGTATCATCTGTGTGATAGTGACTGTTGAGCCGTGTATCTAATCCTCTCCTGTGTGATACTGACTGCTGAGCCGTGTATCTAATCCTATCCTGTGTGATACTGACTGCTGAGCCGTGTATCTAATCCGCTTCCTTGTGACACTGACTGCTGAGCCGTGTATCTAATCCTATCCTGGGTGATACTGACTGCTGAGCCGTGTATCTAATCCTCTCCTGTGTGATACTGACTGCTGAGCCGTGTATCTAATCCTCTGCTGTGTGATACTGACTGCTGAGCAGTGTATCTAATCCTCTCCTGTGTGATGCTGACTGCTAAGCCGTGTATCTAATCCTCTCCTGTGTGATACTTACTGCTGAGCCGTGTATCTAATCCTCTCCTGTGTGATACTGACTGCTGACCCGTATATCTAATCCTATCCTGTGTGATACTGACTGCTGAGCCGTGTATCTAATCCTATCCTGTGTGATACTGACTGCTGAGCTGTGTATCTAATCCGCTCCCGTGTGATACTGACTGCTGAGCCGTGTATCTAATCCTATCCTGGGTGATACTGACTGCTGAGCCGTGTATCTAATCCTCTCCTGTGATACTGACTGCTGAGCCGTGTATCTAATTCTATCCTGTGTGATACTGACTGCTGAGCTGTGTATCTAATCCTCTCCTGTGTGACACTGCTGAGCCGTGTATCTAATCCTCTCCTGTGTGATACTGACGGCTGAGCCGTGTATCTAATCCTATCCTGGGTGATACTGACTGCTGAGCCGTGTATCTAATCCTCTCCTGTGTGATACTGACTGCTGAGCCGTGTATCTAATCCTATCCTGTGTGATACTGACTGCTGAGCCGTGTATCTAATCGTATCCTGTGTGATACTGACTGCTGAGCTGTGTATCTAATCGTATCATCTGTGTGATAGTGACTGTTGAGCCGTGTATCTAATCCTCTCCTGTGTGATACTGACTGCTGAGCCGTGTATCTAATCCTATCCTGTGTGATACTGACTGCTGAGCCGTGTATCTAATCCGCTTCCTTGTGACACTGACTGCTGAGCCGTGTATCTAATCCTATCCTGGGTGATACTGACTGCTGAGCCGTGTATCTAATCCTCTCCTGTGTGATACTGACTGCTGAGCCGTGTATCTAATCCTCTGCTGTGTGATACTGACTGCTGAGCAGTGTATCTAATCCTCTCCTGTGTGATGCTGACTGCTAAGCCGTGTATCTAATCCTCTCCTGTGTGATACTTACTGCTGAGCCGTGTATCTAATCCTCTCCTGTGTGATACTGACTGCTGACCCGTATATCTAATCCTATCCTGTGTGATACTGACTGCTGAGCCGTGTATCTAATCCTATCCTGTGTGATACTGACTGCTGAGCTGTGTATCTAATCCGCTCCCGTGTGATACTGACTGCTGAGCCGTGTATCTAATCCTATCCTGGGTGATACTGACTGCTGAGCCGTGTATCTAATCCTCTCCTGTGATACTGACTGCTGAGCCGTGTATCTAATTCTATCCTGTGTGATACTGACTGCTGAGCTGTGTATCTAATCCTCTCCTGTGTGACACTGCTGATCCGTGTATCTAATCCTCTCCTGTGTGATACTGACGGCTGAGCCGTGTATCTAATCCTATCCTGGGTGATACTGACTGCTGAGCCGTGTATGTAGTGCTCTCCTGCATGCGATCTGCGCACCCTATCTAATATATAAAGCTCAAGTGTGTGTGTGTATGTCCGGGATTGGCATCCGCACCGTCGCAGCTACAGCCACAAAATTTGGCACAGTCACACGTCTGGACCCCGAGAGTGTCCTAGGCTATGTTGTGAGGCGAAATTTTAACCCCGCATGTTCCAATTCACCAAAAATTTTGCCCCTATCTACATAATGGGGAAAAAGTGTGTGTGTATGAATCCCACCCCTCATTATGATGTCTTAATGGTTGACTATGGGATGGAGGATGTGTATGACGGGTACACTGTGTTCCAAATTATTATGCAAAAACTATTTCCTCCTATTTTCTCTAAATTACCTATATGAATTGCAGTCATTGTTATTTTCCAGTCATCTAATATTCCAGTATAATTGCAATGTTTTTGAACAAACTGCCTATGAAAACAGAATATTTTTAAAAATAAGAAACACTCAAAATGCATTTTCCAAATTATTATGCACAGCAGAGTTTTCAACCTTTTTATTTTTATTTTGAACAAAAAAATGCTCAATTGTGAAATTATAAGCATTATCAGCTTATTACAAAATGAAATCAAACAGTTTTCAAGTCAAAACTTTCTTCTGGGTGATGTTACATTTGCACATAGGACCCCTTGTTGGAAAGAAGCTTCTGAACTCTCTCGTCCATTGAATTTGTCAGTTTTTGGATGGTTTGTGCTTCGATTGTTTTGCATGTGGACAGAATCCCCTCCCAGAGCTGCTGCTTAGATGTGAGCTGCCTCCCGCCATCATAGACACTCCTTGTGATGATGCTCCAGAGGTTCTCAATGGGGTTGAGGTCAGGGGAAGATGGTGGCCGCCCCATAAGTTTGTCCTCTTTTATGCCCATAGCAGACAGAGATGCCGATGTGTTATTTGCAGCATGAGACGGTGCATTATCAGGCATTTAAATGATCTTGCTGCGGAAAGCACGGTTCTTCCTCTTGAACCATGGCAGGAAGTGCTGTTCTAGAAACTCCACATAGATTATGGAGTTCATCTTTACCCCTTCAGGGATCCTAAAGGGGCCGACAATCTCTCTCCCCATGATTCCAGCCCAAAACATTACTCCACCTCCTCCTTGTTGGCGCCTTAGCCGTGTTTTCATGGGGTGTCCATCAACCAGCCGTCCTCCACTCCATCCATCTGGACCATCGAGCGTTGCACGGCACTCAGTCTTCATGTCTCGTTTGGCCACTGGAGCCGTTTCTGCTTGTGTGCAGTGGATAGAGGTGGTCGACAGGATGGCTTACGCACAGCTGCAAACCTCTGAAGGACCCTGCATCTTGTTCGGGGGACGTTGGAGGCACCAGCAGCTTCAAAAACTTGTCTGCCTCTCTGACAAGGCATTTTTGCAGCTGCTCTCTTAACCTGACGCAATTGCCTGTTGGAAAGAGTCCTCAATTTTTCCTTATCAGCACGCACACGTGTGTGCTGGGAATCAGCTACATACTTCTTGATTGTGCGATGATCACGATGAAATGTCTTGGCAATGTTGATTGTAGTCATGCCTTGACCTAAATACTCCACAATTTGTTGCTTCTCAGCAGCCGACACATCCTTTTTCTTTCCCATTTTGGCAAAAAATGTCGGCTGCTTAATAATGTGGAACAGCCTTCTTAAGTAGTCTTGCCTTTATTTGGAGACACCCCCCAAACTAATGTGCACAGGTATCTGCAATTGCTTTCAGTGATATAAAGAGCCCTGACACACATCACCAGCAATGAGTGTAAAGGACTAACAAAAAAATTCTAACCTTATCACTCCGAAACTCTTTTTGCATAATAATTTAGAACACAGTTTATATGGGCACGGGCCTATGGCATGGTGAATATGTATGATGGGTATATGGGCACGGGCCTATGGGATGGAGGATATGTGATGGGTATATGGGTATGGGACTATGGGATGGAGGATGTGTGATGGGTATATGGGCACTGGACTATGGGATGGAGGATGTATGACGGGTATATGGGCACGGGCCTATGGGATGGAGGATATGTGATGGGTATATGGGTATGGGACTATGGGATGGAGGATGTGTGATGGGTATATGGGCACGGGCCTATGGGATGGAGGATGTGTGATGGGTATATGGGCACGGGCCTATGGGATGGTGGATATGTATGATGGGTATATGGGCACGGGCCTATGGGATGGTGGATATGTATGATGGGTATATGGGCACGGGCCTATGGGATGGTGGATATGTATGATGGGTATATGGGCACGGGACTATGGGATGGAGGATGTGTGATGGGTATATAGGCACGGGCCTATGGGATGGTGGATAGGTATGATGGATATATGGGCACGGGCCTATGGGATGGTGGATATGTATGATGGGTATATGGGCACGGGCCTATGGGATGGTGGATATGTATGATGGGTATATGGGCACGGGCCTATGGGATGGAGGATATGTATGATGGGCCTATGGGATGGTGGATATGTATGATGGGTATATGGGCACGGGCCTATGGGATCGTGGATATGTATGATGGGTATATGGGCACGGGACTACGGGATGGAGGATAATTATAATTTGCTATAACTAACAACAGTTACTATGCCCGGGCAGCGCCGGGCTCTTCAGCTAGTCTTTAATATAGGGTGCGCAGACTGTGCGTTGCCCGTGCGCTAGTAGGATTTTTGAGTGCGCTGCGCACTTTTGTAGGTGCGCTGGTGTGCGCCGAACGCAGCATGTTGCATTTTGGTGCGCTCGGCGCACCTTCAATAGTGCGCAGCGCACTGAAAAATCCTACTAGCGCATGGTCAGTTCACGGTCTGCGCACCCTATATTAAAGATAGGGTGCGCAGATCGCATGCGGCCATGTGCGATAATAGGCGGTGATGTCAGTAGGGGGCGCGGCGCGGCGGGGCTTATCGGCGGCTGTGTGCAAACGGCAGAAACGCTAGTGTGAAACTAGCCTTACCTCCTGTTCTGTCTTCGTCCTGCTGCTCTCCACTCCTCCTGTTCTCACCTCATCTTGCTCTTCACTCCTCCTGCTCTCCTGTCCTGTCTTGGCCCTCCTGCTCTCTTCTCCTTCTGCTCTCCCCTCCTCTTGCTCTCCCCTCCTCTTGTTCTCCCCTCCTCCTGCTCTCCCCTCCTCTTGCTCTCCCCTCCTCTTGCTCTCCCCTCCTCTTGTTCTCCCCTCCTCCTGCTCTCCCCTCCTCCTGCTCTCCCCTCCTCTTGCTCTCCGCTCCTCCTGCTCTCCCCTCCTCTTGCTCTCCCCTCCTCCTGCTCTCCCCTCCTCCTGCTCTCCCCTCCTCTTGCTCTCCCCTCCTCTTGCTCTCCCCTCCTCCTGCTCGCCCCTCCTCCTGCTCTCCCCTCCTCCTGCTCTCCCCTCCTCCTGCTCTTCCCTCCTCTTGCTCTCCACTCCTCCTGTTGTCCGGTCTTGACCCCCCTGCTCTCCGCTCCTCCTGCTGTCCGGTCTTGACCTTCCTGCTCTCCTGGAGACTGTGCTGTGGCTTTTTCGTTCTTATTGAAGTAAGCGAGCAGGTGCCCATTAGCAGCCTCAGATTAGCTGACGCACTCCCATACCATAATGATGTAACGTGATCCCTGATAGCCCTGCCGCCGACAGCGCTCCAACGACCCGGTATGAGAAGTGAGTACAAGGTGTGTTTTATATTGGGGACTGTAGTGTTTTAGAAGGTTTTGTCCAAGTAGCAGAAAACCCCTTTAATAATATCTGCAGCCTCTTCTGTGCTCATTATAAGTTCTGTAGGGTTTTTTTTCCGCCCTAACTCCCCAACACCTCTTTATTCTAAGTGCTGATGTACATGGGGTGTAGAGCAGGGAATACTGGAATCTTTACTGGCTTGTTCTCACATTTTCATCATAATCTTTTAAAATCTTGAATATCCGGTTTATGGACGGATTCTCTGCCGTCCTGGAATAATGCGGGTTCGGTTTTGGGATTGGTCTGGTACGTTACTTAAAATCTGTTTGGCAATAATTTGATCTCTTTGAATCTAGAACGTACGCTCCTCAACACTGAAATTGCAACACAAAGTCGTGGAATGATGGAGACATTAATGATCCACAAATGAGGGAAAATGGAAGCAACGTTTGCAAAACCTCCGGATATATTCAGTCGGGAATATGAGCTACATGCAAAGATCCCGGCACTTCCGGGCTCGGCAGTTATCGCTGAGGTTATTAACGGTTGTCTGAGGAAGGTTCTGCTGTTGAATGCTCTTGGGAAGTCATCAGGATCCGCTGCTGGCAGCGACCACTGATGTACTAGATCTGCTCGAAGGAAGATAAATCCCGTCCATGGATGACCATGATCTCTTAGCCATAAAATTAGCCTTTGAAGAATGGTAACTTCTTCTTGAAGGACCTAAATTTTTGGTAATATGTAAATACAGAGACATGTAAAGTAAAAGTTTTGGCGCCCCTGATCAAAATTACTGTTATTGTGAACATTTAAGCAAGTTGAAGATGAAATCTAATCTATAAAGCTCAAGTGTGTGTATGTATGTGTGTATGTATGCATGTGTGTATGACCGGGATTGGCATCCGCACCGTCGCAGCTACAGCCACAAAATTTGGCACACGTATGGACCCCGAGAGTGTACTAGGCTATGTTATGAGGCGAAATTTTAACCCCGCACGTTCCAATTCACCAAACAATTTTGCCCCTATCTACATAATGGGGAAAAAGTGTGCGTGTATCAAGCCCCGCCCCTCATTATGATGTAATAATGGTTGCCATGGCGACGCTGATGTCATCATAGGTTGCAAGCCCTGCCGCTCATTATGATGTCATAATCGTTTACTATGGGAAGGAGGATGTGTGATGGGTATATGGGCACGGGACTATGGGATGGAGGATATGTATGATGGGTATATGGGCACGGGACTATGGGATGGAGGATGTGTATGACGGGTATATGGGCACGGGACTATGGGATGGAGGATGTGTGATGGGTATATGGGCACGGGACTATGGGATGGAGGATATGTATGACGGGTATATGGGCACGAGACTATGGGATGGAGGATGTGTGATGGGTATATGGGCACGGGACTATGGGATGGAGGATATGTATGATGGGTATATGGGCACGGGACTATGGGAAGGAGGATGTGTGACGGGTATATGGGCACGGGACTATGGGATGGAGGATATGTATGACGGGTATATGGGCACGGGACTATGGGATGGAGGATATGTATGATGGGTATATGGGCACGGGACTATGGGATGGAGGATATGTGTGATGGGTATATGGGCACGGGACTATGGGAAGGAGGATGTGTGACGGGTATATGGGCACGGGACTATGGGATGGAGGATATGTATGACGGGTATATGGGCACGGGACTATGGGATGGAGGATGTGTGATGGGTATATGGGCACGGGACTATGGGATGGAGGATATGTATGATGGGTATATGGGCACGGGACTATGGGATGGAGGATGTGTGATGAGTATATGGGCACGGGACTATGGGATGGAGGATATGTATGATGGGTATATGGGCACGGGACTATGGGAAGGAGGATGTGTGACGGGTATATGGGCACGGGACTATGGGATGGAGGATATGTATGATGGGTATATGGGCACGGGACTATGGGATGGAGGATGTGTGATGAGTATATGGGCACGGGACTATGGGATGGAGGATATGTATGATGGGTATATGGGCACGGGACTATGGGAAGGAGGATGTGTGACGGGTATATGGGCACGGGACTATGGGAAGGAGGATGTGTGACGGGTATATGGGCACGAGACTATGGGATGGAGGATGTGTGATGGGTATATGGGCACAGGACTATGGGATGGAGGATATGTATGATGGGTATATGGGCACGGGACTATGGGCTGGAGGATGTGTGATGAGTATATGGGCACGGGAGTATGGGATGGAGGATATGTATGATGGGTATATGGGCACGGGACTATGGGAAGGAGGATGTGTGACGGGTATATGGGCACGGGACTATGGGATGGAGGATATGTATGACGGGTATATGGGCACGGGACTATGGGATGGAGGATGTGTGATGGGTATATGGGCATGGGACTATGGGATGGAGGATATGTATGACGGGTATATGGGCACTGGACTATGCGATGGAGGATATGTATGACGGGTATATGGGCACGGGACTATGGGATGGAGGATATGTATGACGGGTATATGGGCACGGGACTATGGGATGGAGGATATGTATGATGGGTATATGGGCACGGGACTATGGGATGGAGGATAATTATAATTTGCTATAACTATCCACAGTTAGTTACTATGCCCGGGCAGCGCCGGGCTCTTCAGCTAGTTATATCTAAAAGTTCAAAAGTTACAGATGACACATTTCCTTTGTATTTTAGTCAAGAAAAAATATATATACTGTATATATTATTTTTTGTCATCTTTTACATTTTATAAATTACAAAAAGGAATGGGTCAATGCAAAAGTTTGAGGGCATTACGTGGTTAGTATCTAGTACCTCCCCCATTTACAAGTATCACAGCTTGTAAACACTTTTTGTAGGCAGACAAGTGTCTTCCTATCCTTGTTTGAGGGATTTTCCTCCATTATTCTTTGCAGATTTCCTCCAGTTCTGTGAGATTCCTCGTCTTCCATCCTCTGCTATTTTGAGGTCTAGCCACAGATTTTCAATGATGCTCAGATCAGGGGACTGTGAGGGCCATTGTGAATCCCTCAGCGTGCGCCTTTTGAGGTTGTCTATTGTGGATTGTGACTTGTATATAGGATCATTATCCATGTGTAGAAGCCATCCTCTTCCTCATCCTCTTCCTCTTTTCACCTTCAGCTTTTTTATAGATGGTGTTATGCTTGCATCAAGACTTTTTTGGAATTTCATTGATTCTATTCTTCCCTCTACCTGTTACATTTTCCCCGTGCCATTGGCTGCAACACAACCCAAAATCTTGACTTATCCACCCCCATGCTTAATGGTTGGCGAGATATTCTTTTCCTGAAATTCTCTGCCCTTTTTTCTTCACACATATATTTGATCATTGTGGTCACAGAGTTCTATTTTAACCTCATCGATCCACAGCACTTGTTTCCATAATGCATCAGCCTTGTTTGGATGTTCTTGATGCAGAATTTTATGATGAGGACGCAGAAGAGTTTTTTTCTTCTTGTGACTTTTTCATGAAGGCCATATTTCTCCAGTTGTCTCTGAACAGTAGAACAATGTAGCACAACTTCAGCCTGCTCAATCTCTTTTGCAGTCAAGCGAGGGTTCTTATTTCCCTCTCTAGCAATCCTACGAGCAGTTTTCACTGAACATTTGCTTGGTCTTCCAGACCTTATCTTGACCTCCACAGTTCCTGGTAACAGTCATTTTTTTTAATCATTTCGAAGTGAGGAAAGGACAACTTTGCTTTGCTTTTTTCTCATAGCTTCTCCTGCTTTGTGGGCCTTCACCATTTTCATTGTCAGAGTGCTCGGCAGCTGGTTAGAAGACCCCATGGCTGCTGTGTTTTGGCACAAGGTTAGAGGAGGGTTTTACAACATTGGGAAATTTGCATCACCTTGTCTTTTCTAACGATGATGATGATGAAAAAGCCATATTCCTAACAGCTTAATTAAGGTCTGAATCCTTGGTCAAAGTTATCTGAACACACAAATCTCACAGGGTGCCCAAACTTTTGCATCAGACTATTTTTTCTTTTTGTATTTTTTCTAATGGAAAAAAATATTTTTGTGTGTGCCTAAAATACAATGGAAATGTGTCATATGTGACTTTAGGCCTTTTAGAGATCATTTGATCTTCAACTTGCTTAACTGTTCACAATAACAGTCATTTTGACCAGGGGTGCCAAAACTTTTGCATACCACTGTATACAGAGAATAAAAATCTGGACTACTTTCAATAGACTGAACCTCTGCCAAGCTCGATGATTTCTCAGGACATGGTTTGACTTCATCCTCACCTTCTGTCTCACTGATGCCTTCTCCAAACCTTTTTTGACCCATATGATCACACTGAAGATGCACCCTCCATATGTAATTGAACCTGAACATATCCTTGCTGTTGTCTATACTTGACTGGTCTGAAAAGCACTGTGCAGGAACGTATTATCTTCTGCCCATTCTTTTCTCCGATCACCCAGGAGTTAAGTGAATTGTCTTGCGCCTCACGTCAAGTGCCTCTCGGTTCTCTTCAGCCTCTTCCTGTATCTAAAGTGCACTCGCCTTCACTACTATCTGTGTCGTAGTGGAACATTTTTCCAAGATGTCTCGTTGTATTCCATTATCAGGATTTCCATTTTCTCCTTAGTTAGGCTGGTTTCACATTTGCGCTTTTGTGCGCAGCGCATCGTGCGCACCAGTGCGCATGCGCACTGCGCACCTATATTTAACATGATGTGCGCATGGTCTTGCGCATACTTGCGCTTTCGTGCGCATGCGTTTTTTTGTCTTTCGCGCCAGGCGCGTCAGACGCAACATGTTGCATTTTTGGTTCCGCCCTGTCTCGTTAAAACAACGCATGCGCACGGAATGCGCATGGAATGCGCAAAAACACCACATTGGAGCCTATGGGAGCGCAATACTTGCGCATGGTATTGCGCACGCTTGCGTTTTTATGCGCATGCGTTTTTACAATAAACATGACTGAAATGTGGTCTAGACAGTAAAAAAAAAATTAAACCAAGGTGATAAAATGGTGTGGGCACTGGGATTCCACAATACTTTAAGGATTGCTCACGAGTGGACACACAGCACAAGCTGCACCAATGTAAGTATGAAAAACCTAATGTCTGGCTGAAATTTCAATACATTTCTATGTACTTATGTCTCTTTTTTTTTTTATTGCAGCATGTCTTCATCTGGTGAGGAATATGTCCCCGGGACAGGGCAAGAGGCAGAAGAAGTGAGTACTATGCTTCCGTATGGATTGGAAAAAATAAACACATGTGATTAATTTTTTTGGTTTAATTTTCAGACCTCATCCTCCATCACGCCACCACCACCGGAGGAACGGCAGGAGCAGCAAGGCCAAGTGCGGGCGGGAAGACGTGATGTAAGTACAGACGGACTGTTATTTTTTTTTTACTTATTTTCTAGTCTGGTTTTTTTTAAATTTTCATGGTTGTTTTTTTCGATGTTTGTTGCTTTTTTTGCATTTATTTTCATTTAAAACAAATAATTTTTTCATGGCTTGTTTATCTAAAGCTCAAAGTGTGTATGTGTGTGTGTGTGTGTGTGTATGTTTGTTTGTTTGGGTATATGGGCACGGGACTATGGGATGGCGGATATGTATGATGGTATATGGTCACGGGACTATGGGATGGAGGATATATATGATGGGTATATGGGCATGGGATGGAGGATATGTATGATGGTATATGGGCACGGGACTATGGGATGGAGGATATATATGATGGGTATATGGGCATGGGATGGAGGATATGTATGATGGTATATGGGCACGGGACTATGGGATGGAGGATATGTATGACGGGTATATGGGCACAGGACTATGGGATGGTGAATATGTATGATGGGTATATGGGCACAGGACTATGGGATGGCGAATATGTATGATGGGTATATGGGCACAGGACTATGGGATGGAGGATATGTATGATGGAATATGGGCACGGGACTATGGGATGGAGGATAATTATAATTTTCTATAACTAACCACAGAGTTACTATGCCCGGGCAGCGCCGGGCTCTTCAGCTAGTTTTCAAGATTTTTTATTTTAAAATCTTTCAAAGATTAATGTTTGTCTTTCTTTTCTAGGCTCCACAGCGGGAGGAGGACCTCGCCCTGGACAACGACGAGCTCATCCGTCTAGTCCAGGAGCGAGTCCCGTTGTGGGACACCCGTCACCAACTGCACTCGGACAACGTGGTGATCCGGCGGCTCTGGAACGAGGTGGCCGCATCGCTGATGGATGGCTGGGACAACGCCTCTCCCCGGGTCCGCAAGGATTTTCGTAAGTATTTAAATGCAGTGTGATGCAGCAGTGATCTTGGCCGGGATCACCCAACTGTGTGTGATGCTATTAACTCCATGGAGTTTCTATCATCACACACAGTTGGATGATCACAGCCTCCAGTGCATAGTCTTACTTTTTTTCTTTTTTTTTTTTTCCACCACAGTGAACAAAGTCAGAACCCGTTGGCGCTCGATGAAGGACCGCTTCAACAGGGATATCCGTCAGGAGAATAAGGTTCGCAGTGGTGCTGCGGCAAGGACCGGCACGAAGTACAGATACCATCGTGCCTTGGCATTTTTAAGACCGGTCCTTGCCTCCCGAACGTAAGTATTTTCTAGTTGTATTGTGTTTTATTCTGTGCTTTTCTATTCCACAGGAGTTGGCGATTGTTAATTTATGGTAGTAATTTCTTTCTTTTCTTTTCACAGCACCTGGAGCAGCACCCTGCAACCTGGGCCCGAAGCGGTCCTTCATCAAGCTGCCCCGGACCCCTCCCAGCCATCCATCAGCGAGGAAGCACCTTGCAGGTCTGCACCACAGTCATCTGGAGACCAGGAAGCTGGTCGCTCAGGTGTTCCCCTGTCCCAGGTCTCTGCCACTGGTTTTGCGGGCACTTCCCGCCAGCAGCGGCAGAGGACCTCGGACAGGCCTCTCATGCCCGAGTTCGTTGAATTGAGCTCGGTCTTTCAGAGTAGCCTCAAGGCACTCTCCGATAGACTTGAGAGTGGTTTCCTCCTTTTGGACCAACGGTACAAGTCTATCGAGGGTCGCCTTGAGCGCCTGGAAGTCGACCTCGCCAGACCAGCGCATCATTTTTACACCCAAATAGCTCGGGACACGGTGGAACACCTTACCCCTGACCTCCAGTTGACTGTCATGCAGGCCTGCAACAATGCTTTTATGCAGGCTATGCAGCAGAGTAGGATTATGCAGCAGTCAGCGGTGGCATTTCCACCGGTGCCACCCCTGACTCGTTTTACAGCATTACCTACTTCTGCTGCATATCACTGCACAGCCACCACACTTCCAAGCCTCGCCGGACACCAATATACCGCCCCAAGTCCGAGTGCAGCTGGACACTTACCCGCCAACACCATGCCAAGCGCTGCTCCTGCCTGGCCCACCACTGCTGCCGCCACCACCACTGGATGGCCCGTCGTCACCACCCCTGCCTGTAGCGCTGCCACCACCACCACCAGCGGGAGGACCACCCCGGTATGGACCGCCACAGCCACCACGCCTGCATGGACCGCCACCACCACCAGCACCACCACCTCGGAGCAGCATCAGCTGGGGGACCCGCATTCAATATTTACGGCCCCTGCCAGGACATCCACCACCACCAGCATGCCACAGCAGGTACAAGATCCTGGCAGGCGGTCCACAAGCGCCAGGCGGTCCCCCAGCTCCAGCCAGTCCACAGCCTCCAGGCGTTCCAGAGGCTCAAGGCGGTCCAGAGGCTCAAGGCGGTCCAGAGGCTCAAGGCGGTCCCCGGGGTCTAGCCAGTCCTCAGGCTCAAGCGAGGACAGCAGCAAGACGACGGGCCACCGTCATAAAAAAACAAAGAGGAGGACTCTTACCCTCCCTCCTCCCTCACCTCCCACTTCACAACTTTCCTTG